>NC_136069.1:1591408779-1591648356 GCF_964261635.1 Lissotriton helveticus | reverse complement strand
AGAGATCGCACGAGCGGTGAAGGGAGCGGGACTGGATTGGTCATTTTTTGGCAGCACTGCTTTTGGGTCCCCAGTCCAGCCCTGTAATGCCGAGGACATGGGAGGAGGCGGGCTTTCAATTTGTCTCCAGTTTTGCAGATTGACAGTCCTTTGGATTGGATACCAGGGTTATTTACCGCACAAATGGGCAACATTTGTGCGGAAAAAAACCATACTTGGTGGGTGGCTATTTTTTGGACTCATATTTGACCATTGTGTGCAAATTTATGGCTGGGGCGGTGCCGACCGCCATCACTCAGTGGCACACAGGCAAGGGTCAGGGGGATTGGCAGGTGAATGAGGTCTTACGCAGTACGTTTGACAGGGCCGTCAATCCGATCCTAAATGTAAAGCGCTCTGATACCCTCTTGGGACAAGTTCGCGCTATATAAAACTTTATAAATAAATAAATAAGTTGGTAGCGTGACAGCCCTGCTTCATCTTGCTGGCCCGCCCCAGAGTGACTTCTTGACCAATGTAGTCTTGAGGGGCAGGCCAGTTAGTAGGTTTTTGTTGTTGTGATTGGCCCAGCCTTGGTCTGGGCAGGGCCGCGAGGCACTTTCACTTCTTGCTGCATGCGGGATGATTGATTCAACTGTGACTGGAAGTGGAAATGAAGCAAAAGCTAAAGCGTACCTGAGGGCCGCTTGGAATTGCTAACGCCTGCCGCAGTTTGGCTGTCCTCCCTGGCCTCAACATACAAGCTGCTGCCCTGTCGTGTGTATGTACGGGCACGGCAGCCGGTGTCATTTGGAGTCTGGTGATGGTGAAAGCAGATCTGCTAAGTGTCTTTAACTCCTTAACCGCGGCGCAAATTCCACTGCAGTGCGGGAGTTCTATTGAGTGGGTGGGCCACATTGGCCAACAGACGTGCGCAGCACTACAGAGGTAGTGCTTGCGACAGCCGTTGGCCGACGTGCGCGCGCAAGGTGTTAAAAGGGACATACAGGACAGATCTCTCAAATCGAAACAGCGGTGCCACCACTCCGAGCATCTCACCGCAGACTTAATCATGATGCCCCCAGCAACTGTCTGCAGTCAGTGTGTCTCACAGGACTAAAGGCAGCCTTAAGCTTGCTGCACCCGCAAAGTGGAAAACATTGGATTAATTGGTATAAACACGTAACGCAATACACGTGAGATGAACATTCGAGTTTGTTGAAGAAAGCGTGAGCCAGCATTTGATTTCATGGACAAAAATATTGCATTGTATTTTTCCATTTTTGAACGCTATTTTTACCACCAACCACTAAGCATTTATGTATGTACAGGCTAAGGATACGTGCTATTTGGTGTAATAGGAATCGCGCTATATTTTGACATCGTAAGGGAGGGCGGGGTACACAATTGAAACGTTTATTGCTACTATCCAAGAACGATAGTAAAGGAAGTTTTTTGACGAAGTTGAGGGCTGCTAGCTATCTGATTAGATGGTTTATGAGATATGTAGGCAAGAGAGGTCGGTAACAACTACAGGGCAGGAGCGAAAGGTTAACTACTGGAGGTGGGGTAACGTCATGTTGGTTTAAAATTGGTACAGGAAGTCCATTGTTAGTTTTTCAGTCTTGAATTGAGAAAATGGTTTTCAGCGCGAATAGACGCAACGGAGATGTGAAAGGTACGGGTTACTGTTTTAGCATTTTATGACATGACTGAAAAACTGTCCTGGGAGGCCTTAAGGGAGGGGATTTAAAGGCGGCTTAAACATTAGTAACACCAGTGATAACTGTTAATAACGTTTTTTAGGTATAATAGCGGGAGGAGTACAGTTCCGCTTGTGTAGAGGGAAAAGCGCGGGGAAAACATAGAGTATCGATCTGTTAGTATGGCAAATGTATATGTGATGGAATGATGTTCAGACGATTTTATTCTGATTATTGTTTTTTTCTATTTGTAGTAAACCCCTGAAGAAGGGCTTAATGATAGCCCGAAATGCATTGGGTGATTTGTGAACTATGACTACAACTATGAATGCTTTATGTTTTTACCACGTGCCCAGGCAAAGGCTTGGATGAGCATACCCGAGGCATTAGAAGCTGTATAAAAACATATTCATCTTGCGTGTTTATTCACAACAAAGAATCAAGAAATAAAATAATGGACTTACAATTTTTGGCAGTACATGGATTATTGATGCTGATCATGGATAAACTCATAAGTGAGTGAAACATTCTTACAAGCTGTGCTCTGGGTCAGGAGTGAGAACCCGCTTCTGTTTGGATGTTTCACAGGACTTAAGGCAGCCTAAGGCAGCAGGCTGCTGCAGCACAGAGTTGTAAGATTCTGAGACACACAGGTAAGCCAAATAACGCGCTGCTGATAATGTTCCTGCTGACAGGATCGAGTAGTCTTCTCAACTGGCAGTTTTGATTCACCAGCATGACCGGTAGCACTGATGTTAATTTTCCTTGTGTGTCCAGATGTTTTCAGGAAACAGCTAAAATGTCAAGATAACACAAGTAAATAATGTTCCTGCTGTAGGGAGATCAGCGTTTTGTCTAGTGGCAGATATCACTGATCATTGATCAAGAATCTCACTGATCAATGATCATGAAGTAGCGCAGAGGGTTAATGTGCCTGCCGCAAAGAACCTGTACCATGCAGTTCACTAAACTGCATTTTATGTGGCTATCTCAGTGAGTTGCTGCATTTTATTACAGAGCTCCTCTGGTTACTTGCAGTTCATAAGTTACAACCCTAATAGCACAATTACATATGAACTCCCATCAAGGAGCTGCATTCAAACTGTGTGGTATATGTTACAACATTATTCTTCCTTCCAGTCTTTAATTATCCTAATGTTGTTAAAGGGGTTTGTTTGGGTAGAAATACATTCTTTTTATAGTACAGTCAACCACTGAGGTACATTTTGAATCCTGAGTTTGAGCTTCTCTGGCTCAAACACTTAAAAAGTATATGGCATACTAGTATGGAGGGCATGGGATTCCTACAACTTGTAATCCTCACTGTCATATGTAACATTTCCTATAGCCTGATTTACACACATATGGTTTGTAGTCTCTGCATAATGTATGTATGATGTAAAGTGCTCTAAAACCCTACACTGGTATGAGGAGCTCTATAAAAACAAATGAAACCCATGAAAGAGAGATGTTAGTGCCCTTCTATTTCAGATGCCTTTCAGTTTCTTGTTGCTCATATGGGTGTAACTTCTGAGTTTTATCTTTCTCCGTGGACTTCATTACTTGATTTTACTCGCAAGAAAGTGTCACTCTGGGTGTTAAAATCTGCACTAAGACTGTAGCTTGCAGTGAGACGATCACTAAAGATCGGTTATTTTTCAGAATTTTCTCCAATTTGGGAATCACCAGGAACGCCGGAGTGCATGAAAGATGCTTTGAGTCTCCCTTTAAAGCAGGCGGGACTAACGTAATGGGGGGACCTGTTAACAACAGAAGGAATTTATTTATTTATTTTGAAAGTTTTATATAGCGCGAACGTGACCACCGAGGGTATCAGAGTGCTTTACAGATTAGTCAACAAACGGGTAAATAAAAATAAATAAAAAACAGAATATGCATCGTAGTGTATGAACATCACACCAAGATGATTCCCTGGGAGGTTTTAAACATCAGGACAGGTAATAAGCTATCCAGGTTTATGTACCTGCAGCTTACATCATGGTCTTCGACTGTCGTAGAGGATGTGGGGGGTACATGGGACTCTGAGGCTTCACTCCAGGATACTAACCCGAGTGCCAAAGAAGTGGCCAAATGGTATGGATAGTTTCTGGAGGCAGGAGAAGAGAAACTGAAGGCCCCCTCTGATATCTGGACAAATACACTGCTGGAAGGCAACATACAATCTTTATGGATAGGTTCCCTGAAATTACTTTATGCTATAGTATCTCCTGCTAACTTTAAACGTCATCATTTCTTTGTCATTCACAAGTTGCATTGGACCCCGCAAAGACTGTCCAAGTTCATGCAACAACCAGTTCCCTGTTGTAAGAGGTGCAGTCTTGTAAGGGCTGATGACGTCCATGTTTTCTTTACATGCCCAGGGATTAAAGAATTCTGGAAGAATGTAGAAGTCACCATAAGGGCTATTCTAGCAGAGAACATAGTTTTGTCTGAAACATTGGTGCTTCTTGGGGTGGACAGTGCCTTTCAACAAGCTTTAAGCAGAAAACAAAGGGGTTTACTATTTCATTTGTTGCCCTTGGCCAGACGATAGATCTGTAAATGCTGGCTGGACCCCCTTCCTCCTCACCCCACAGCCTGGTTAAGCGCAGTTAAATGGACGTGCAACATAGACATCAAATGCAAACAATATAGGTCAGAAGAGTTTTGGGGGGGATTATTTGAAGTAGTCAGGATAGGGCTCTAATATAATGCTTCTGGTTAGTCATATACATCAATATTTGGTTCAATGATTACATCAGGCCATGGATTTGGTGGTGGTGGATTCCGCCCCGCCTTATAATAATACCAGTGCAGGTCCGGCTTTAGCGCTGGTGGCACCCGGTGCGACAATCCCTTTTGGAGCCCCCAGGTCCCATGGCCGCCTCCTCGGATTCTCTCACTACCACCTACAAAAGTGCCCCTAATCTCACATCATAAAATATTGTTAAACACAGAGTCCCCTGAGGTCACAGCGCCCCCTCCACAGGTCAGCGCCCAGTGCGGCCGCACCAGTCGCACTGCCCTAAAGCCGGCCCTGGACCAGTGCCGTGGAGCTCACAGTCTGAATCTGCATGGACCACAGACGGATCGAGGGTGTTTGCATACGGCCCAGAGTGCAGTAGCCATGGTGAAACTGAAAAAAAAGAAAGTGTCACTCACGTATCACACATTTGGCTGTTGATTGTGACTCATAGTCACACTGAAACTATGAAAATGTTACACATAAGCAATCTCAAACCTTGGCAGATACAGTATGTATTACTAACCTTTTAGTCCAAAAAACATTTGAGTGAATTGCACCACCTGCTAAATACCTTTCAGAAACAACCCTATGCCACAGCTGGGTAATAAACCATGCCTCATTTTCTAACAAGATTTCACGTGCTTTTTAAACACTCATGTATTAGCAACTACACTGTTTGAGTAGGACTGCATGTTTCCGTTATTTTGCGTAAAACTGGCCTTTAGCTGTTTCTGCAATCTGTTTTTTAGACTCACGGTATGATGCTCTTCTCACTCACCATTGGGACACCAGAAACTCTGGTACCAAGTGAGGCAGCGGGATCAATGGCAACGAAGGCAGATCTGTGGATTGCTTACGCAAGTACTTATTCCAGAGGTTTAAGTCCTGTGTTGGGTGGACAAAGTAGCGTGCAACAGCATTATATGTGTGCTGACAACAGTTCCAGGATGCTACCTCATTGTGGACCGGGCTAAAGCAGTTGCATTATTAATTTACAAGATCCTGGAAAAGGTGCAATGAGCCAATCGGTCATTGCCAACTGGTGGGGAAAAAAAGTCAAACTGCCCGGTACAGCATGGAGAGAGATGACATGCGCAGCTACTCTACTCTGCTGATTTACGGGACCATCTCCGTCCTTGTGGTGAAGCGGAGAGTGAACCTAAAAAGGGTCTATTTAACACAAGATGCATGGCACTTCGCAGGGCTGGCACAATGCAGCACACATAGAAACCGCAAAAACGAGGCTAAATTAAGCATTTCTCCTCCTTCCGCCATGTTCAGACCAGGTTTTCCTTAGTCTTAATTTTGGCACTGCCTCCTTTTTACTCCACCCTTGTAAACAGGGGGCAGCATGAAAATCAATGGGCGTTGCGGCGGAACAAAGGCCAGCCTGACAGACACTCTTCTTGTTCAGGACAGGCAGGCAGGAGCTGGACATGTGTTAAATGCGCAGACTCCTGGCTACCTGAGCTGAACTTTGCCATGCTGAGAATTTCACAGCCTTGTTGCGTGACCTCCTTTGTCGGGCAAAAAATACCTCAAGACCCTCCTCTTTGTGATGAAGGGGAGTGCCACAGATTGCCTTGGACCTGGGTGCTTCAGTTTTAAGCCCTGAAGGGCCCAGGGTCGCGTGTCAATCAGCGGCACCTAGTCAGAGTGGGGTGGGGTTAGCAGTCTCACTGACCCCTTCTCACTCTGTGACGAGGTTGGGACTGCTGCCTTCCAATCAGAGAATGTGGGAAGGCAGTAGTCCCAACTCTCCTGGTACCTCTGAGGCTTCCCTCTCGGAGAGCAGCAGTTCAGGTATAATGTATCCGTTTTTAGGGCTCGACCTCTGTCAATGCACAAGCATTGCAGATGTCGAGACATATTGGGGCTTATCCAGAGCTTAACCAAACGGGCGATTTGATGCTGTGCCCGTGAAAAAAGCGCGTGCATGAATCAAAGCCACCAGCCTCCCTCCACAAGCTTACCCCAGCGTGCGCTCTGGCATTTCTCCTCCCCTAATTATTCACTGCCCACGGCCGGACGGCACATCAAAGTCTGCCGCTCCCCGTGCGTCTCGTCACCCTTACTCTCCCCTATTCTTCCCTTCTTGCCTCTCCCCGCCCCCCCACCCCTCCCCACCACAGCAATGCCGAGGGCTTGTCTGCCTTCTCCCAGACTCGTTTTGTATTTTGATGTTTTGGAAGAGGAACAAATTGCAGCTGCCAGGCTACTAGTTTGCTCTTAAACAATGCCTGGCTATTTGGAAGCCCCGTGTCCTCTCCTTGGCTGAGGCGCAGATCCCAGATGCCTTTCGATCCAAAGTTCATGGGCTAGCATGTCAGCAACTCTGATTCGAGCAGTTAAATATTGGCCTCCATGGTTTCACGCTATTAACCTGTGGTCGCTCATGAAGAAATATTATGTGCAAAGCGACTGCCAAGATGAATGATGTAACTTATCCTGTTTTGTAGCTTTGTTGGAGGCTCTAAGGAACAACCACTGTCGACCCATTTTTATATTGAACTAGATGTTATCCTAAACTCCAGGGTTTGTGATTTAATTTTTTTTTAATGTGCAGCCACATTTTGCTAATGCAAGATTTCTTATGTAACAGAATCTGGTGCATTTACTCTTGTGACTGACCTTTAAAAATCTCAGTGGCCATCTTTTTTCCCCTTTTTAGGCTCGACCTCTGCCAATGCGCCTGCCAACCCACCATACAGCTCCACCGATGCACCCACCACACAGCTCCGGCGATGCACCCACCACACAGCTCCGCTGAGGCACCCACCACACAGCTCCACCGATGCACCCACCACACAGCTCCACCGATGCTCCAACTAAGCTCCACCAATGCACCCACTACACAGCTCCACCAATGCACCCACTAAGCTCCACCGATGCACCCACCACACAGCTTCACCGATGCACCCACCACAGAGCTCCACCGAGGCACTCACCACACAGCTCCACCGATGCACCCACCACACAGCTCCACCAATACACCCACCACACAGCGCCACCGATGCACCCACCACACAGCTCCACCTACACAGCTCCACCGATGTACCCACCACACAGCTCCACCAATGCACCCACCCCACAGCTCCACCGAGGCACCCACCACACAGCTCCACCGATGCACCCACCACACAGCTCCACCGATGCACCCACCACACAGCTCCACCGATGCAGCCACCACACAGCTCCCCCGACACAACTCCACCGATGCACCCACAACACAGCTCCACCGATGCACCCACCACACATCTCCACCGAGGCACCCACCATACAGCTCCACCGATGCACCCACCACACAGCTCCACCGATGCAGCCACCACACAGCTCCACCCACACAGCTCCACCGATGCACCCACCACACAGCTCCACTGATGCACCCACCACACAGCTCCACCGAGGCACCCACCATACAGCTCCACCGATGCACCCACCACACAGCTCCACCGATGCACCCACCACACAGCTCCACCGAGGCACCCACCACACAGCTCCACCGAGGCACCCACCACACAGCTCCACAGATGCACCCACCACACAGCTCCACAGATGCACCCACCACACAGCTCCACAGATGCACCCACCACCCAGCTCCACAGATGCACCCACCACACAGCTCCACTGATGCACCCACCACCCAGCTCCACCGATGCACCCACCACACAGCTCCACCGACACAGCTCCACTGATGCACCCACCACCCAGCTCCACTGATGCAACCACCACACAGCTCCACCGACACAGCTCCACCGATGCACCCACCACACAGCTCCACTGATGCACCCACCACAGAGCTCCACCTACGCCGCCACCACAGAGCTCTACCGATGCACCCACCACAGAGCGCCACAGATGCCCCCACCACACAGCTCCACCGATGCACCCACCACACAGCTCCACCGAGGCACCCACTACACAGCTCCACCAAGCCACCTACCACACAGCTCCACCGAAGCACCCACCACACAGCTCCACCTATGCACCCACCACACAGCTCCACCGAGGCACCCACCACACAGCTCAACAGATGCACCCACCACACAGCTCCACAGAGACACCCACCACACAGCTCCACAGATGCACCCACCACACAGCTCCACCGAAGCACCCACCACACAGCTCCACCGATGCACCCACCACGCAGCTTTACCGATGCACCCACCACACAGCTCCGTCGAGGCACCCACCACACAGCTCTACCGATGCATCCACCACACAGCTCCACCGATGCACCCACCACACAGCTCCGCCGAGGCACCCACCACACAGCTCAACCGATGCACCCACCACACAGCTCTACCGATGCACCCACCACACAGCTCCACCGACACAGCTCCACCGATGCACCCACCACCCAGCTCCACTGATGCAACCACCACACAGCTCCACCGACACAGCTCCACTGATGCACCCACCACAGAGCTCCACCGATGCACCCACCACAGAGCTCCACCGATGCACCCACCACAGAGCTCCACCTACGCCCCCACCACAGAGCTCTACCAATGCACCCACCACAGAGCTCCACAGATGCCCCCACCACACAGCTCCACAGATGCACCCACCACACAGCTCCACCGAGGCACCCATCACACAGCTCAACAGATGCACCCACCACACAGCTCCACAAAGGCACCAACCACACAGCTCCACAGATGCACCCACCACACAGCTCCACCGAAGCACCCACCATACAGCTCCACCGATGCACCCACCACGCAGCTTTACCGATGCACCCACCACACAGCTCCACTGAGGCACCCACCACACAGCTCTACCGATGCACCCACCACACAGCTCCACCGAGGCACACACCACACAGCTCCACCGAGGCACCTACCACACAGCTCCACCGATGCACCCACCACACAGCTCCACCTATGCACCCACCACAAAGCTCCACCGAGGCACCCACCACACAGCTCAACAGATGCACCCACCACACAGCTCCACAGAGGCACCCACCACACAGCTCCACAGATGCACCCACCACACAGCTCCACCGAAGCACCCACCACACAGCTCCACTGATGCACCCACCACGCAGCTTTACCGATGCACCCACCACACAGCTCCGCCGAGGCACCCACCACACAGCTCTACCGATGCACCCACCACACAGCTCCACCGATGCACCCACCACACAGCTCAACCGAGGCACCCACCACACAGTTCTACCGATGCACCCACCACACAGCTCCACCGATGCACCAACTAAGCTCCACTGATGCACCCACCACACAGCTCCACCGATGCACCCACCACACAGCTCCACTGATGCATCCACCACCCAGCTCCACCGATGCACCCACTAAGCTCCACCGATGCACCCACCACAGAGCTCCACCGAGGCACCCACCACACAGCTCCACCGATGCACCCACCACACAGCTCCACCGATGCACCCACCACGCAGCTCCACCGATGCACCCACCACACAGCTCCACCGAGGCACCCACCACACAGCTCCACCGATGCACCCACCATACAACTCCACCGACGCACCCACCACACAGCTCCACCGATGCAGCCACCACACAGCTCCACCGACACAGCTCCACCGATGCACCCACCACCCAGCTCCACCGATGCACCCACCACACAGCTCCACCGACACAGCTCCACCGATGCACCCACCACACAGCTCCACCGATGCACCCACCACACAGCTCCACCAAGGAACCCACCACACAGCTCCACGAGGCACCCACCACACAGCTCCACAGATGCACCCACCACACAGCTCCACAGATGCACCCACCACACAGCTCCACCGAAGCACCCACCACACAGCTCCACCGATGCACCCACCACACAGCTCCGCCGATGCACCCACCACACAGCTCCGCCGAGGCACCCACCACACAGCTCCACCAATACACCCACCACACAGCTCCACCGATGCTCCAACTAAGCTCCACCAATGCACCCATCACACAGCTCCACCAATGCACCCACTAAGCTCCACCGATGCACACACCACTCAGTGCAACCACAGCATCACTCAGCGCAACCACAGCATCACTCAGCACCACCACAGCATCACTCAGCGCAACCACAGCATCACTCAGCGCAACCACAGCATCACTGGTTCAAATATGTTCTTTCAATGTTTCAAGCTGTTTTCAAGCTTTCACGCTTTATTACAAATCACAAAAAGATGTTAATATTTCACTTATGTTCTCGGATTTTCATCACAATAAAAAACACTGAACTGACAGCCAGATTCATCAAGGGAAATTGCGCTCGCAAAGGGCCAGATTCTGAGAATCTGGCCCTTTGCGAGCGCAATTTTTGCATTTGGGATTCATCATCCCAAATGCAAAAATCGCTAATAAAGAATTCGCTATTGTGCGAGGAATTGCATTTAAGGAATCTCTAATTGAGATTCCTTAAATGCAATTTATGAAACATTTAATAATTGCCAATTCGCACTTTTGGGCCGCTATTTACCGCGAAGTCAAACCTCGTGGTACATAGCGGAAACTTAAAAAAATGCAATGTAATTTTTCCAAGTTGTATGTCACACACACACATGTCCTTGGGACATGTGTGTGCGTAACACCAGCGTCCAATATAATTTCAGGGGTGCAACAGGGTGTCCTTTGGACACCCCTGCACCCTTGAAATCGCAAACTCAAAATGCGAATCGCTAATAGCGATTCGCACATTGATATGTGTTCCCATGCCTTTAGGCCCATAGGAATGAATGGGGAGTTATTCCTTATTTGCGATTAGCAATTAGCTAATCGCAAATAAGGAAGCTGTAGGAATCGCAATAAATATTACGATTTCTACTTGAATCCCGTTTTGCGAGTCTGTAATAGCGATTCCTTAATAATCGCTATTACAGACTTGCAAAACATGCCGATGATGAATCTATGTGATAATCTTCACAAAAGTTATTTACAAAAGTTTAAGCTATTGCCATTACAAATTAAAGAAATTATTTAAGTATTAATTATTTAACAAAATTAAAAGCCATTGTTATTTGTAATATCAATCCATCTATGTCACGTAAATACAAAACATGTTGCAAATGCTATAGGTGTCACATTTGCGAAAGTTATAACTATTGGCATTGTAAATGACAAAGCTATTAATTTAGCTAATTTTAAAAAATAACACATAAATAAAGTAAATTCATTTATAAGACCAATAGCTCAAACTTTCCTAATGCGAGCCCTATTGCATTTCCAATGCTTGTTTATGTTTCATGCATGTATGTATTAAAGTATGTGTATCTAGCTAGCGCTATAAAACTCTCAAATTAATACATTTGGTAGTTTTGTGAATGGGTGTGTGCGTGTGTGTGAATCCACAGGTGTAAGTGAGGTGCATGTGTGTCCACCACCCCCCTCCCTGGTAAAATTACCGGCTGCCACTGCTTTTAAAACAGAGATCCTTTTGTTATTTGCAGTTAATATCTCACAATCTTTCTAATGTAGCACAGTGAGGTACGACCCAACATCAAGGAATTGCATGCAAACTGAATGGCATTAATTTAGAACCTTGTTTTTATCCTCAATCTTTTGTAATTCCAAGATTGTTAAAAATTGTTACTTTGGATAATAAAGACTTATTAGCACTCTCAACTGCAGTGTTTTAATATTGTGTGTTTCTGCAGACCAAGTGCTCTTAGTATATGCCTACCAGTGTGCGTGATATGACTCCCACACATTGTAGACCTCATTGTGCACATGCATAATAGTGCTTGAATTTACAAGCGGCATTTATATAACCATTGCCATAAGTGCTCTTTAAGAGGCCAAGTATTGGATGTGCATTTAGTCTGAACACCTTAATGACCCAGTGGCAGGCACTGTGAGAAAGCAGTACTGCCTTCAGCCTCGAGACTCTCAATCGTGCCCAACATAAATGTCTACTTTCACAATTTGTACTATAAAAGTATGTTTTGTGAAAATGTAACTAGAAAACACATAATCTGGATAAAGGAAATACTCTCAGGGAATACTGCATGAAGTAAAACACATGAAATGTAAACATGGAGTGCTTTGCTGGCATGGAATACCTTAGGGTGTTTACAGTCATTGCTGAGAATTTAAAGGTAACTGCATGAATAATTAAAACCTTGGCTGGGTGATAGGTAGGGTGACCAGAATTTTAAAGCAAAAAATTGGAACATTGCACAAAAATAAAAGAAGGCCTCTAATTTTACGTCGGTTGTGCGCACAGTATGACAGCGCTCCTCAGCAGAGAATTATAAAACAGGAAGTAAGAACATACATAAGATCTAATTTTTAAACCCAGTAGCTTGCCTGTGAATTAAATTGCTTTCTTCAAACAACTGCTAGCTATCCCTGCTTTATAAAACATAAAAAAACACCTCCCCCCGTTTTAAGTCAACCCTCTCCAAAAACTGGGACATGAGCTAAATTTCTCGTAATCTGCCCGGACAGCTGGTGAAAAATGGGGACCGTCCGGGCAAATCAGGGACGTCTGGTCACCCTAGTGATAGACGTAAAGGAGCCTCATGAGAGGGCCCAGACCAATGGTTGTTTGGGAGTGGGACAGTTCTAATGATGTAGGGGAATGGAGGGGGATGGAACACGAACAGTATGGCAGTATCGCTAGAGTTGAGGGAGTGCCAGTGTTGTGGGTATCGCCAAAAGTTCTGGAAAAGTGGGCCATTTTCCTTTCTGCTCCAACAGCCTTGCAGTCATTCGTACCCCAAACAAATCCATCTGCTGCTTGCCAAGACTAGGAGCTTTAGTTGAGCGCTTGCTGCAACACAATGGAAACAACAATGTCCTCTATACTTTTTAGTGCCAGAGTAAGTGGTCACGGTGAAGGACTTGGGAACGGAGGGCAGGGAATCAGTCAGAGTAGTTGACTCTCTTTTCTGGCCTCTCCTTACATTTTAACTGGAAAAGTGTGGAACTCTCGTCTTATTGTAGCAACCCTCAGTTTTCAGAAGGTTGTTTCACATGTTTTGCATGAAAACTGTGTTTCAGATTTGTCTGCTGTGATGTTTATTTTTGCTGTTGTCCCATACTGTCATTGTAAAGGAGATTTTTTTGTTGAATATCTTCATACAAGTACATGAAATACTAGGCCATGCCAAACAAGTTGTGTTGCAATTACTTTATTACAAGGGGATGTTTAATATTATGTAGATCATCGTGTGGTGTTAATTCTGTCTAAACTTTTCAGTATTCTTTTTTGGAGCCACATTGTTGAAATAGCATTGACATTCCTATTTATAGACATAAATTGGTTTATAATCTGCTTTTGTAGAGATAATCTATGAATGCCAGGTTCGGGTTTGGTCTGTGGTGACAGAACTACAAGATGAAAAGTCAAAGTGGGGACTGGTATTGAAAATGACTAGTTATTAACACAAGTGCCCACTTAACCTCCTCCCACTATCTGTATATTGAATATAATTGAGATTCATCCTTAAAATGTTTTCTGAAGACTACTTTTACAAAATTTGAGTTTCAACTTTGGGCTGGTTTTTGGGCTGACACTGGTCTGCTTTGTGCTGAATTTGGGCTTATACTTGAGCGCCTTTGGGCTTGGACGGGTCTCAAAATCTGGCAACACTGTTGCAGGGGCATAACACAGGCCCCCGCAGCCCACGCGGTGCGGGGGGTCCCTAGCTCCAAGGGGCCCCCTCGGCACTGAACTCTGCCCAGGAGAGCTCCTGATTGAGCCCCAAGGGGGCCCCCCTAAGTACCGTGCAGGGACGCCCCCTCACTTTTCGTTACGCCAGTGCACTGTTGGATACAAACACTCACTTCCGGTTTCATTTCGGCAGGGAAGACACTGACACATCTTGCGCGACTTCCGCCGCGCCTCAGATTAATGTCCTTTGCTAAAAGGGGCATCATTTCTATAATGATGTCTGCACGCCAAGGCGCCTGCTCAGTGGCTTGTGGGATACTTTATTACTCACTGCCACGCGACACTCAGCGTCTGAGCCTCTCTATAAGGGATTCCGTGACTTCTCTTCTCTAGGATGACCTCTTTAATTCCCTCAGCCAGGCGGAGATTGCAAGTATGTGGAGGAAGGGAGCGTGGGAGGGGAAGCAGAGAGCATCTCAGCAAAAGGTCCCCTTTGTATTTTGGTAGGTGCAGTTAATGATAATTTCAGTGACTCACAAATAAGTAAGCGTTCATCATATCCACCAGCCGCTTGCCTCTTTGGCAAATGCTCAAAGCGTATGCAGGATCTATGCATGCAACTTCACTATGTAGAGCCAACCGCCCTGACTACCCAAATCAGCTCTTACAAAAGTGTCCAAACTAGCCCCAGACTGCGGTAGAGCATAGTTGGGTCAAGGCACCTCCTCCTCTGAAAGCTCACTGGCTTGCAGCCCACCGGGAATATGCCAGGGTGACAGAATGGCTAGTCCACCATTTCAGTGCATGCCCTAAAAGCATGCACAAAACTCAGGAAACTGTCACAGCTCATTACCACAGACTGCTCACAAGACCTTTGGCAACAAATAACAGGCATCTTCTTCCACAACAACTGTCATGGAGGACTGGATCTTCAGCAGGCAGGAGAGCTTGCTGAACATCACCTGGAGCCTAACAGCCACAGCTCTACTGCAAAACCCACCTGAGAGAGTCCACTAGCAAGAACTTTGCAGGAGGGTACAGTGACATTATCCAATGAGAGCTTCAGGACAATTATCAAGAAAGTTATGAACAAAGCAGCCTGCCTACTTGAAATGTTTATTACACTTGTGAAATTTGCAAAATCCACAAATTTCACGTTATTCAATAATGATGTAATTCCGCAAATTTAGTGTTTACAAAATTTCAAAGTCTTTTGCTTCATTTTTAGGTCGAGCCTGGGCAGCCCATGTGCTGCTCTGCGAGCCATGCTGTATTGGAGTATGGACTTGAAACCCCGCCCACTCTCCGCCCATATTTGTCTTTGGCTTGTGTCATTGTCCTTCATAAATGCTAGCTTCTGATTCATTCATAGGCTTGTTAGTCCCTCCTTAGCACCTCCTTGTCTTCATTTGTAACCTCCCATGAGGTCTGGTCCTTTTATTTTGGTTGTCATATGGTATGTCATATTTACTCTGTAAGCAGTATTTTCTGTAATGGTTTATCCTACTGCAGGCACGACATGCTTTCCTGCAACATTCTGCACGCCATGCATGCTTTCACACGGCGCTTTTACAAAAAAAATCATATGTTTGTCAACTTGACAAAGAAATGCTTTTTTTTTGGTAAAAGCGCCCCATACCCCACTTTCACTTTAATAGCGGCCACAGACCTTTCTTTAGACGCGGCTCGTCTAAAGAAAGGGGCGTGGCCTCTATTAACATGAAAGCAGCATCGGGTGCTAGTAAACAACAAGCATTTGCAATCCAATAGGTCTCGCATTTTTAGAAACTTTGACCTATTGGGATTGTAAATGACAAAGCCTTTTATTATTGCAGTTTTTTTAAACACATATAAAAGGCATTGTCATTTACAATGCCAATAGCTCAAAATCTCACCATTGCAAGACCTATTGCATTGCAAATGCTTGTTTTACGCCTGAAACTGGTTTGCACAGACAATGTATTGGGGACAAATTCTGTGCATGTATCAGTCCCTTTCATTGTATCACGTGTGACTTTTGAACGCAAGGTGTGTCCCAACGTTCAATTTTCACAAGAGATAGCATAGAATTTTGTCTTGTGAAAAATGTAGCCACTTCCTCCCTGGCTAGGAAAGGACTACCTCTCAAATGTCCTTTCACTGTGCTTGTGACAGTACATCAACCTGTAATGTCATGCAATGTAAGGTGGATTTGTAGTGTGCTGCTTGTCACCCGCGAGGGTATACAGGTGCCCTGTGGAGTCCAACCCCCTTCCAATGGTCCGACCAATCTACAAACATGGCAAGAAGATACTCCATCTCCATGGATACACTTGGTAGTCCACTATTAGGGAAGCCGACGCACCATAAAGGGTAACAATGATGCAGCCTGTTAAGTCAGAAATGGTAGGTTTGTAATGATGATTGGGGTTGTTTGTTTGGGAAGTGAATAGGATTGTGAAAAGACTAACCCCTTTTTGTGCAAGATTCTTTACAATGTCTTTGTATTGTATATGTTTTGTATTTTACACAGAGCTTTAAGTGGGGTGACAAAACTGGGGGTCTCTCAAAGGGACATGGCCAATGTAATTAAGGGCATGGCTTAAAAACATGTAAGCTAAAAATCTGTGCTGGCCGGATTGTATTTTGCCGTTTCTGTCATTGCATCCAGATATATGATACAACAAGTAACATTGTAAAATACAACAGGTCAGGACTATTTGCTTTGTCAGTGGTTGTTAGTTGCATAAGATAAATAAGCAGCAACTATGGCTTGTATATACTATTGAAAAAGCATCCACTTAAAGCCCTGGTGACACCACAACAATGTTACTGCTCCTGAGAAGAGAAAGGAAATCCAGAGAGAAAATGACTCTCTTTAAAGCATTTCCCTCTCCCTACAACACTCACCTGTCATGCCGTAACTTCTCCACTAGTGAGAAGTGAGCAGTGTGAGCACGCGCACATCGATGTGCCTTCTGTCACTGCAGACCGGGAAAAAAACGGACAGGGCACAAAACAGAGCACCATAGAGACCCGTTTGGGGGCCCCCTTTAAAAAACTGCTGGTGCTCAGACCCGGCCCACTTAAAGCACTGATTTTACACATGAAAAATCATTTCGGATGATGCTGTTCGTCATGACAGTCCTGTTTCCACCTTGCTGCCTTGGTGGCATAGCCCGTGGGCTCTTTATCAACATCATTTGGTGGATCATTAATTCATTATCCTCCAGATGTTGACATGGGCACCTGGTGCCTTTATCAGGGTTCACACCCTGCATTCCAGTCCCATGTTTGACCGCAGTGAAGATCACAGGATGCTCCATATTCCCAACATGCTGGTCTCTCTTCTATCCTATTCCACATTCCACAGGGTGTCCCTCTGATGTTTTGTATGCTACTCCGCTTCTCATTTCCAAGGGGGGGGCCTTTGACTCTTCAAAGACCTCTGGCTGAAGCTCTCACGTACAGCTCAGCCCCCAGTTCCATCCTGCCCCTCCAAGGACATCATGGAACATGTAGCCCCCCATCTTCTCCAAGATAGTGGGTTGTCCGGTTTACGACTTGCTACTCCCAGGAACTCGGGCCATATTATCAAGAAAGGGCGATACATTATCACCGCTTTTATCGGCAGGAACCTGCTAAAGCGGCGATAATGGGCTTGATAATATGCCCTTGTGAATTCCCATAGAAGCCCAGGTTCTGGTGTTAATGGGCATTCCTGTATGTCATCATGAACAACTCTCTAGTGCTCAAAGCCACTGACTGTACTGCATCGCCTCCGCGACAAGTCCCTGTAGCCCTGCATTTGCACCGTGTGTAAAAGAAGGAGCAATGGAGCAAGTTGGCATCTTTGCCCTTTACCTGCTTGCTGGTCCTCCCTACGATGTCTCTTCTAAGAATGATTGAATTACGCCTCTCCAAGAGCCTGATCTTCTTTCCTGTCTTCTGGATTTGCTTCCTCTTCTGAGTTAGGGTGTCCATCTCAATGAGGCAGATTGAATCCAGAGTACAGTAGGACTCCTCAGGGGTACATGCTTTACATTAATGCAACAACAGGAGATCCATACATCAGTTGCGTGAACGAACAGGTGGTAAATGGGAGTCGGGAGCCCCACAAAACTGGGACAGACATATTTTTTGACACAAAACTATGTCTGCTCAGTTGTTCCACATTCCATGGAGTTTGACTCATAATTTTCACGGTACTGGCGGAGTGGCACCAAATGCTACGGGTAAGTATGGGGGTGCGTTGTGTACCCAGTCAGTACCTTGCCCCCACTTCCCACACCAGTACGTACGATCCAGACCAGCACTTGCTGTAACATCCCTCTCCCCTACAAACTGCCTTCTCGCACCCCAGTGCCTACCTGCTGGGAGGCTCAGACTGGGTCAAAAAATAGCCGCAGGCACCACAGTAAAAGTGTCCTCACTTTGCGAATCTGAGAGCTAAAAAAGGAGACCCAAATTTGAAAATCAGCGCAATTTCGATTTTGTAAAGACATGCTGTGTAGGAGTTCTGCAAGGCATGATGAGAAACTGCATGCATGTGTGCTTTCTGCAGGCAGTGTTTGTGTAGGGTGACCAGATTTGCAGAGCAAAAAACAGGGAAGCCAGATTCTGGCCTCAGGTGATGTGCTTTGAAAGGGTTGTTCCCCCTTCTCCCCATTAAATCCTTCGGTGCTGCCTGAATTAAGTTAGGCAGATACAGTAGGGGACTCTTTCAAACAAAACTCTGCCTCTTGTGTCATGAAAGGGCTGGTGTGAACGTGAGCCTTCACAGCTCAGTGGTAAAGGTATGCTCACCCGACCCGCTCTCAAAACCGGGACATTTATTTATTAAATAAGTGTTGGGATGACTGGACGGTTAACGAAAAACCAGGGCTCTTTGGGCAAATCCGGGGCATCTTGTCACCCTACTTTTTATTTTTTTATTTGTGGGTGGAGTTTTATATAGAGCAAACTAGACCAGAAGGTATCAGCTGCTTTACATGAGTACCAGTTATGTTACAGATGGATACATTCATTTTTGTTAGGCATGAGGAGATTAAGGGGCAGATTTACAAGCCACTTGCGCCCCTTTTACGCCACTGTTGCGTCATTTTTGTGACGCAGCGGCGGCGCAAAAGATGCACCATGGTGCTGGTACATACAACGTGGCGCATCTGGGAGATGCGTCACCTTGTAAAGCCTTGCACCAGAAGGAGGCGTTCCTGTGCAGGAGGGGGGGGGGGGCGTTCCGGCGCAGGAAAGCCTCCGAAAAGTGGCTGAGTGAAATCTACAAGATTTCACTCAGTCACTTTTGGGTACATGCTGTGTCAAAACCCTGCGCCTGCTTGAAGCCTAAAGGAATGACACAGCATTGTAACAATAGGGCCCCCCAGAGCATTGCTGGAGCTGCGTCACGCTTGCAACGCAATTCCAGCAATGCGCCGCTTTTACAGCACAGATGCATGACGCATCCGTGCCGTTTTTGGCCCATGGTGCGCCGCATTGTAAATGCAGCGCATCCGTGGTGGCGGAGGCACGGCGCACGATACCTGGCTCATCCCTGCTGATATGCAGGGATGCGCCAGTTATTGTAAATCTGCCCCTCAGTGATTTGCCCAGAATCACAGAATGTTGAGTATCCCAGCCGAGACTCGAACCCAGGTCCCCAGCTCCGAGATCGACCGCCCTAGCCGGTAGACTACATCCTCTCCCAGTTTGTGGTAAAATGACGAAAATCAACAGTAACAACTGTAAAACAGGCCCACAAACAGCCAAAGGATGGCCCACACACTGACCTATCAGACCAGCCCTTCTGGCCCTGCCTGATTGCCCCCGACCCGCCCGACCCTGCCTGCTGGCTCCAGATAGTGGGTGATACCATCTGCTTAGCTAAGTGCTCTCATATTCCCTTTAAAAGACTTCCACCCCAGCACAATACATCCGAGGCGACCACGGATAACATCTCTGTGTCCGCCTGCTGTGTGAAGACAGGAACTCTGAATACAATCATTTGAACGTGTTCTTACAGCCCACAGGTTGCACACTCTAATGGTCACTCCCCTAGTTCCCAGAGACTTTATAACTATTTTGCCTCAAATTCACTTAAGGTTAATCCTTTTTGTACACTAAAGGATTAACCAAAAGGATTAACCTTAAGTGAATTTGAGGCAAAATAGTTATAAAGTCTCTGGGAACTAGGGGAGTGACCATTAGAGTGTGCAACCTGTGGGCTGTAAGAACACGTTCAAATGATTGTATTCAGAGACATAATTGTGAGTACACTAAAATACTGTTATTTATTCTTAGATACAAAGTCCAAAAGTCTTAAATGTCCTGATGAAGGTGCCAAGATAAAGTGACACCGAAACGCCGCGTCGACCTTTTGTTAAGACCTTTTTATTGTATATCTTGTTTTAATTGTGTATTTCTTATATGTGGTACTATTCCGAATGGTATTGGAAGAAAGTTTTAACTTTGTAATAGATTGTAACCCAAGTGGGAGGTACTCATGAATAAATTCTTCATATTTTTTTAAAAATTTTTTTTGCATCATTTGCTTTAGTCACAGTGTACTGCATACTCTTGTGTTTGATACTTATGGTTGCTAAATTAGCAGGTATAGGTCAAAAGCATTCCCCCTGAGTTCCATCCACAGCTATCCCTGTCTGCTACCCTTTACAGGGACTCTCCCTTTTCTTACCGTATCTATTCCCCCTCCCTGTTACACAGTACATAGGGGAACCTCCATTTGTGTTGACGTGAAGACAGGAACTGCCCTGCTCCTGTTTAATGGCAGCTGCTTCCGGGGTAAAACGTCAGTTTCTCAACTTGTGACACAACCACGCCTGGGATTGAAAGCCTCTGTGGGAAACACCGTTCCCCTCTTTATCCTGCTCGAAGCGTGCTTTTTATGAGGCGATGCTGTATGCAACTGGGCCAATCCCAGGTTAATTCCTCAGATGACTTGTACTGAAACCCGCTATCGATGTGTCATCCACACATTTATTGTATTTTAGCAAATAAAGGCCCTAAACGCACTGCAACTCACTTTATACTGAAAAACCCGTCAAACCACTCTCGCTGGAATGTATCAGCAGAAAAGCGCCCGAAGCGGAGCGAGGGACTGACGTTTCTGCCACAGGTTTTTCGAGTCGCTGCTTTATCTCGGGTGGTTGTTTGCTGAGCAATAGTAAATAGGAGATAACGCCTGGAGAACCAGGCCACGAGGCACCTTCACACGAGCGGCAAACATCTGTCAAAAGGACCTCTCCATCTACGTCACTTGCAAGGAGTTTGCGCAACACAGGGCGGGCTGCAGCCCTTTTGTTCCCTGAAATCCGTCAGGGGCAACATTTTGGTTGGTAGGTGGGCAGTGCCGGGTTTAGTGTTGGTGACAATGGCTGTTGGCACACCTCGCCATAGCTTCCTTCTTCACGGATTCCCTCTCCACCATCCTCCAAGGGTGCCCGTCATCTCTTCTTAGCCTCTTCCTCACCTTTATTTATAGCGCTATATCATCCCAATGTAGTGTGTCAGAACGCTTTACATTACAACCATATTATACAGAGACAATAAGTCATGCAAGTGTGTAAATCAATGTATAGGAACTGTTACTTAAGCCAATGAGGACTACAAGGTGTAGGAGTCATGTGCCGTCCATACCGGTAGGTGTTGTATGTTAAGAGCGCTTGGTCTGGAGAAAAGCAGGGACAGATTTACCACCTTTTCACGCAATGTATTAACCCAAGTTACTGCACACCCTTGCGTGAAAAGGAGAGATCACAGCGGCATCATATATACTAAGGCAGGCGCGCACTGCCCGTTGGGCTCAAAGGGCTTCTGCCCCCCCTGTCTTGTGTATCAGCCCGGGCTGAGACAGCTTCCCGGGCACACACACAGCCACACCCGAGTACTTCACAGGTCTTTAGAAGACCATTTAGTTGTTTACGAGGCTTTGTTATGTTTTCACACCTTCTTAGAGCCCCTGCTTCTCCACTCTGACTATTGCTGGAAGACTTAGCCCCAACCCCCCCAAATTTTTATCAGCCCCTCCCGAAATTTGATTCCAGTTGCGCCTCTGTACTAAGGTAAGATTCCTCTGATTTTTAGTGCCAGCATACCTGAGGCTGCCGTGGGTCAATTCACGGCAGCCTAATGTGCGTGATGTCAAGCATAAGTTTCTGGTGTATCCTTGTTCCCTAATTTTCCCCTCCGTTGGTACCTCCCTCCCTTCCCTTTCTTACCCCTCCCATTGTTATTACCTTGAGACATTACACACAGCCCCGTAAACTTGGAACGTTTATGATTGGACAACCGTTGCTGTTACTGACTGGATTGGTGCTGTCGAATAAACAAGTTATACTTCACATCAAACTTGAGGACTCTTCATTTATAACAGTTTTATACTGGAAGGGTATCCTTCCGGCACAAACTTCTATGCTTTGACAAAGTTTATCATTTTACCACTCTGTATGTGTACTGTACAGTGTGGCACACATGCAAAGTGGGAAGGTTTAGAGATAATATATTTTTTTCTCCAACTTTGCGCCTGTCTTGAGGAAGCGTAATTTTTTGATGCAAATCCCTTTCTACCAAATTTAGTAAATAGGGATCAGTGTCAAAATCCAGGGGTGAGTGCATGGGAATGTCTATGTAACAGGTGAACTGTAATAGTTGCCGGAATGCACTCAATTTTAATTCTGTTTCACCAATGCATAGAATTTACTCAGTGTGCTTCCCTTCCAGTGCGTCGTGTCCACTGACGCCAACGTAACAATTGGCCTATTATGTTGAGAGGGAGGAACCCTCTGAGCTGGTGGGAGCACTTTAGAAGAAACAATGATGTTTCTCAACAATCTTCATCAAGTTCATGAAGTAAACACCCTTAGTTCCTGGTTGTAGTTTTTCTGTTCATTAACTTTATTCAAACCGTGAACATTTTTTATTCCAATAGTAACTTCAAATCCAATTACTATGTGTTTCAGATACACATTGCTAAACTCCCCAATGCGTTTTGGGTCATAAGGGATCCTTCATCAGGGGTTACAGCATTTCGGAGTAGTGTGCGAGCTCAACCATCTACCTCGAGACAGCGTAAACTACAACCAGGAACTAAGGGTGTTTACTTCATGAACTTGATGAAGATTGCTGAGAAACATCATTTTTACTTGTAAAGTGCTCCCACCAGCTCAGAGGGTTCCTCCCTCTCAGCATACTAGGCCAATGTCTATGAAACACCCATGGCAAATCTCCTTCAATCAATCAGTCATTTGTTAAGCGCACTACATACCCGCAAGGGTCTCAAGGTGCTGGGGGCCGCTACTGATCGAACAGCCAGGTCTTTAGTGTCCTCCTGAAGGTCAGCAGGTCTTCTGTCTGTCATAGGCTCAGTGGGAGGGTGTTCCATGTCTTGGCGGCTCAGTGGGAGAAGGATCTCCCGCTGGTGGTTGTTCTTCGGATGCGCGGGACGGTGGCGAGTGAGAGGTCGGCGGAGCGGAGCTGGCGGTTGTGGGTGTAGAAGGAGAGCCGTCTGTTGAGGTAGGTTGGGCCGGTCTTGTGGAGTGCCTTGTGTACGTGGAAGAGGAGCTTGAAGGATATCCTCTTGTTGACGGGGAGCCAGTGCAGGTTTCTCAGGTGGGGGGTGATGTGGCCGTGTCGTGGTACATTGAGGATCAGTCGTGCCGAGGCGTTTTGGATGCGTTGTAGTCGATTGATGAGCTTGGCCGGGGCTCCCGCGTAGAGGGCGTTTCCGTAGTTGAGTCTGCTGCTGACGAGGGCCTGGGTGACTGTCTTTCTTGTATCTGTCGGGATCCATCTGTAGATCTTGCGGAGCATGCGGAGGGTGTTGAAGCAGGAGGAGGAGACGGCGTTGACTTGGTTGGTCATTGAGAGCATTGAGTCGAGGATGATTCCCAGGTTGCGTGCGCGGTTGGTGGGGGTCGGGGCTGCCCCCAGTGCTGTTGGCCACCAGGAGTTGTCCCAGGCTGACGGGTTAGAGCCGAGGATGAGGACCTCCGTCTTGTCCGAGTTCATCTTCAGGCGGCTGATCTTCATCCAGTCGGCGACGGCCTTCATTCCTTCATGGAGGTTGTCTTTGGCGGTGATGGGATCCTTGGTGAGGGAGAGGATCAGTTGAGTATCGTCGGCGTAGGAGATTATGTTGAGGTCGTGCTGTCAGGCGACGTGTGCAGGCGGGCCATGTAAATGTTGAACAGTGTCGGGCTGAGGGAGGATCCTTGGGGTACGCCACAGATGATCTCGGAGGCTTCGGAACGGAATGGGGGGAGGCGGACGCTCTGGGTTCTGCCGGAGAGGAAGGAGGTGGTCCATTTCAGAGCCTTGTCTCGGATCCCTGCGGCGTGGAGGCGTGTGCGTAGTGTGCGGTGACTGACAGTGTCGAAGGCGGCAGAGAGGTCTAGGAGGATGAGTGGCATTGTCTAGCAGTGTCCTGATGTCGTCGGTGGCGGTGTTGAGGGCGGTCTCGGTGCTGTGGTTGCTGCGGAACCCTGACTGGTAAGGGTCCAGGATTCTGCTCTCTTCGATGTATCGGGTTAGCTGTCTGTTAATGATTTTCTTGATGACCTAGGCCGGGAAGGGGAGCAGAGAGATGGGTCGGAAGTTCTTGAGGTCTCTTGGGTCTGCCTTGGGTTTTTTGAGTAGGGCGTTGATCTCGGCGTGTTTTCAGCTCTCTGGGAAGGTTGCGGTCTCAAAGGAGAGATTGATGACGTTGCGTAGGTGGGGTGTGATGGAGCGGCTTGCTTTGTTGAAGACGTGCTGCGGGAATTGGTCTGACGGAGAGCCGGAGTGGATTGTTCTCATGGTCTTGATGGTGTCATCGACGCTCATGCTGGTCCAGGCTAGCAAGGGGACGTGGTCAATGGTGTGCGGAGGGTCTGTTGTGTTGCTGTCTGGGTGTTGAAGCTGTCATGGATGTCTGCTATCTTGTGGTGGAAGAAGGTCGCGAGGGAGTTGCACAGGGCTTGCAACGGCGGGATGTCGTTGGTTTTGGAGCTGGGGTTGGAGAGTTCCTTCACGATGTTGAAGAGCTCCTTGCTGTTGTGTGCGACACAAACCCGAGAATAGTGCTGCTTGTGTAACTTTAAGACAACTTTCCAATGCAATTCAGGATTTATACCTGGAAAGTAAACCACAAGACAGTACTTTTCACCACTTGTCTATCACTTTTGTGATGCAAAGCAAGCTCAAACTGTTAGTAAACTGCCCCATAAACTCAGGATTTGTAATATAACACAATAAGAGGTGATGTCAAGTGCTTAATTTGTGAAAGAATGAATGCTGGTTTCCAAAGCTCTGCTGAGAAGCCAGCGGCCATTGCTATTAAATGTCCATTCGCTGAATACTGAGGCTGCGTTGTTTTGAATCCACCTCATGCCTCTTTAATCATCTACCAGACACACCCTTTAATCTCCCTCTTACAGGTTCTTGCTTTCTCCCGTTGTGATATTTTTTCCGTCTTTTCTTTCTCCTTCTTTCCGCCTCATGTGTTTTCCCTCGCTTTCTCTATTAAGAGGATTATAATTTAAGAACTCGACATAACAAAAAGATCTCTGTGACATAAGCATTAAGCCACTGAGCTATTTACATAAAATACTTAGCAGTGGGAACATTAACCCTCTATGCTACCTTATCATAAGTCAAAACTGTGACTAGACAAAACACAGATCTCTCCATCAAGTGCATTAACCATCAGAGTTATCATGTAGTTGTTATTATCCCCTGACAAAAGCTGGGCACACAATGATCTCTGCAGGCTGCTCTTATCTTGGCTCAGCCGGTCATACAAAGGGCGTCCCCATGAGCTACACCGATCATACGTCCCTAATGCCGGAACTGAAGGGGGGGAGGAGAGGTGCAATGAAAGTGTGTGGGAAGCAGTGAGATTACACAAAGAAAAGTCTTTCATGTAAAGTTACCAGATGACGCCTTGGCATCACGGGAAAAGTGTTCATGTCCTGAGCTTTCCTTAAACAATCTATTGCGTTCTGGGATTTCAATTGCTGTTTGACCTAAGGTAAACAACATTGACTAAAACACCTGAAAACAATGACTTCAAAAAGGAAAGTCTAGGGCTGTAACATGGTGGGGTCTGAAAACCTTACTTTCAGAGGTTAGAACAGGTGCAGTTCTCATCACACGGAAGATGCACAACAGTGATGAAATAACTTAACGAACAAGCATTGGCAAAGCTAACAGGTCTCACCTTCATAATTCAGTTTCCAAGTTATTAGCTTTTACAATGCTTGTTGTAAAGGATTGTTTCCAAGAATAAAAGTACAACAAAAAGCACTTCAAAATACTGTAGGAAAAACAAGGTATGGGGATATCATAAGGTATCCTAACACTGT
Source organism: Lissotriton helveticus (assembly GCF_964261635.1). NCBI lineage: Eukaryota > Metazoa > Chordata > Amphibia > Caudata > Salamandridae > Lissotriton > Lissotriton helveticus. The sequence continues at coordinate 1,591,621,999 of NC_136069.1, read as the reverse complement.
AAATTGAATTCAATATTTTCAATCCTTATAAATGTCATGGTTTGTTTCTCAAAAACTTTACACCAAGGAAACTCTGAGCAGAACTTAAAAAGAATAAGGAAATGTCAAAATTTAAATGAAAACACTTGCCAAGGCCTAATTTACTTTCAACTAAACTCAGAGCTGAAACAAATGCTCAGCCATTGGCTTCTACAGTAGCCCACGGAGCAGCTTTATGGGCCTCCAGGAGACGAGGCATATCCGATAGAAACTTCTAACCACAGTTTTCTAACCTTAAAATATTCCCAGGCATCAGATTGGATCCAGAAATGTTTTGAGCAATCCCTCTTGTGCGCTGGTAGGTGGTGCAGTTTGGCTCTGCATGATGTTGGTGGCGTCATTCGTGCCGGTAGTGACGTGCACAGTGCCTACATAGGCGCAACCCCAGCTTGCCGAAATTCAGCTTCTTCTTTCCCATGCCATCAGCGTGGATCCGGATCGAGCTCCCCTTAGTCACTTTTTTATTGACTTCGGTATTTGTCGACGACTAGTATGCCTCAATTGTGACTTTTTGCCACTGTGTCTCTGAAGAAGCCCACTGGGTTCAAGCCTTGTGGAGACTGTAATTGACGGATGTTGGTGACAGTCACCCACTTGGTCTGTCTGTGGTGTCTTGAAAAAGACTGTGACTCCACACTGTGTGCATAGTAATAGACAATGAACCCAAAGGCCGTCCAAGAGCAGGCCATGAAGCTGTTGGCCGCTCGTCAAGCGAGTCCGCGCTGCTCCAGGTCCCGTTTGCTTGGTAGGTCTTGTTCCCACTCTGGGAGTTGCTTGCGTCAGTCCTTGTCCTGCTGCAGGACGTCTTCTGATAAGTCCCACAAGAAGAAGTCCAAGAAGTCGAAGCACTATTCGACTTCTCTGCATCTCTCCCATTCTTTGGAAGATGCATAGGAACAACGCCACAAATCCCGACCCCGCTTGCTGGTTGTCCCTGTGCAGCCGGTATCAGAAACTGGGTCTGCTCCCGCTTCCCTGAATTTCCTGGATGACCGTAGCCCAACTCCAAGAGTGTTATGGGCCATGAGCCTCATATTTTGGGTGGTTAAACCCCTCTGGAGCACCTACAGGTCCCATGGGTTCTGAAGGTCCCTTGACCGGCGCTCTGCTGGTGAGTTGGCTCTCTGTACCAGTTGACCCCTTAGCAACTGTTAGTGGATCCGGATCGGCCCCAATTGCGACTTTGCAACCAGCTTCGGGGACCTGTGCCAGTGGCACCATTCCCTGCGCTGCCGACGCCCATTTGCGGTTCCGACTCCATCGTGATTCCTGACTCTGATACAAGCCGGGCCGGCTGCGCATGACGTCGCTTGCCCGACCAAGTCCACACGGCCTGAATTTCAAACAGAGTTCTATTACAATGAAGGGTTCACTGAGGAACAATGACTGGAGGCAACCTGAGGATCCCTATTCCTACACTGATCCCCTATCAGATTTCATGAACGATTTCAACTGGTTTGAGGTCCTGGTTGAAGTCAGTGGTCTGGGTACCTCACCAGACACTGGCCTCCTCTCTCCTCCTACAGTGGTAACGGAGTAAGGGGCTTCTTTCGCAATGGTGGTCAAGAGTGCGGATGAGGTCCTGGTACTACAGCTGCCCATGTTTTTTTTCCATGTACATCTTACAAAAGAACTACAGTTACATATTCGTACAACAGCTGCCCATGGTTCAAGTCAAAACAAACTTGTTGATGGAGGTGCTTCAACCTGGTATAACCCTATCAGTACCAAGCCTACCCTTCACTAGTGTCCTTCTCGGGCCTGGGCCAAGGCCTGCACAGGCACTTCTGTGCACTGGACTGTCTCCTGCCGCCATCGCCCAGCACCCAGGTACTTGGACTTCCTCATCCAGCACCCCACCCCAGAGAGCCTGGTGGTCCAGGCCTTAACGTCCCAAATCAATCCGTGTGTGCTCTATACCACACCACTGGATAGGGAATCCAAGAGGTTGGATACCTTTGGAAAGAGGATTTTTTTTTCTTCTGCCAGCTTGGCACTGCGGTCTGTGAACATAGCATGCTTATTGGGTTGCTGTTCCCATACTGTGTGGGATATGATGGGGCAAAGCTTGGACCATACTCTCCCAAGCTATCGCTGACTGACGGGATGCTGCAAAGTTAATTATTCGCTGTGGGTTGAATATGACCAACTCACTGAGCAGAGCCATTGCTTCTTTGGTGGCACTGAGATATCATGCCTGGTTGAGGAATACTGGCTTTTGAGGGGATGTCCAAGCCCCACTCATGGACATGCCCTTCAATGGGACTTGTCTCTTATGAGACAAGGCTAATTCAGGCTTGGAGTGATTCAAAGATGGTAGGGCCACTGCTAGTTTTTTGGGGCTCTCTTATGCCCCCCAACAATCACAATCTGCCTTGCATCCCTTCCGTGGTCAGGGTAGGGGCTATCTGCTGCCTCCTTTGCCAACTAGCCACCGCAGCCAGCAGTCTCCATCCTTTCATGGCCACGGACCTGGTTCCTACAAACCTTACAGGCCCAGAGCCAGACATCTGCCAATTCTGCACACCCCGACTGCTGCACAGTCATAGCCTCTTTAGTTTGCCCTCAATCCAAAATGGTCACCAAGTTGGCAGCAGAATCTGACACCATCTGCGCTAATGGTGGGACATAACATCAGACAAATGTGTGCTTCAGATTGTCCAACGCTCTCTAGTTCCAACAAATAACACTACCACTCCCTCCATCCCTAGCTCATTTGACAGAGGACCATCTTGCTCTCTTGTGACATGAAGCCCGTCTGGCCAAAGGAGCCATCTAAAGGGTGCCAACATCAGAGGTAGGTCATGTTGCTATTTCTGCTACTTTCTGGTGCCAAAGAAGGATGGAGGCATCCGTCCTTTCCAAAATCTGCGCCCTCTGAACTACTTCTTGAAAATGCAAATATTCAATATGCTCACCTTGACTCAGGCCTTATCTGCTGTCGCCCTGGAGACTGGATAGTTGTGTTGGTCTTGCAGAATGCTTATCTCCATATTCCTGTCCTGCTTGCCCGCAGATGCTACCTGCGGTTCAAGGTGGGTCAGGAGCATTATCAGTTTACTGTGCTCCCCTTCGGTTTTACCAGTGCCCCTTGTATATTCACCAAGGTGGTGGTGGTTGCACACATGTGTGGGAGGTTAGGGGTTTCAGTCTTTCCCTATCTCATCGATTGGCTGTCGAAGGTGAGCTCGCCACAGGCAGTTGTCTCCTACCTTCCAGACCTCCTGAATGTGCAGGGGTTCACTACCAACATGCAAATGTCACACCTGACTCCTTCTCAGACTCTCCCTTTCATCAGAGTTATTCTTGATACAGTGCAGTTTCAGGCATATCCTCCAGAACAGAGAGTCTAGGATATTTGGGCTATGATCCTAATGTTTCAGCCTCTATCCTGGATTTTGGTGAGACTGACTCTGAGGCTGCTGGGTCTTGTTGCCTCCTGCATCCTGTTGGTAAAACATGCCAGTTGGCATATGTTGGCTCTGTAGTGGGATTTGAAGACCCAGTGGTCAAAGCATCAGGGAAATCTCGTTGAAATCTCATTGACCTGGTCCAGATATCGTAGTGGTGGTTCATGGACGACGATTAGGTCAATGGATGCCTCTTTTTCTTCCCCACCCCAGCTCACAGTAGTGAGAGATGTGTCACTCTTGGGCTGGCGCTGCCACCTGGGAGAGGTGGAGATCAGAGGACTCTGGTCTCCGGCGGAGTCTCAGCTCCACATCAGTCTGCTGAAACTGAGAGCTATCCAACTGACATTGAAAGCTTTTCTTCCTTCAGTCAGAGAAAGGCTAGTTCAAGTGTTCACGGACAACACCACCACAATGTGGTACTGCAACAAGCGGCAGGGTGAGGTCATGGACCCTTTGTAAGGAGGCCTTGTTCATCTAGATATGGCTGACTTATTTCTCTGATGGTTCAACACCTGGCAAGCTCTCTGGAAGTCAGAGCGCACAAACTCAGCCATTGATGCCTAGCGGATCACTAATGGACTCTTCATCTGGAGGTGGTGCAAGGTAAATTCTGAGATTGGGTAGCCTTGGTTAAAACTGTTCACCACTGACAAGAATGCAAAATGTCAGCAGTTCGGTGTGCTAACGTTTCCAAGGCGGCTCGCTCGGAGACAAATTTTGTCTCAGCTGCAGCTCAGGACTCCTGTACTCCTTTTCTCCAATAACACTCCTGTCCAGAGTTCTCAAGAAGATCAAGAATGGCAGGGCCCAAATCATCCTAGTGGCTCTAGACTTGGCAAAGAGCGTATGGTATCCCAATCTCCTTAGTATGAGCATCTGCCCTCCGGCCAGGCTGCTCCATTCAAGAGGATCTTCTGTCGCAACAACAGGGCAGGGTGCTTCACCTGAACCTGTCCACTCTCCACTTTCATGCATGGAGATTGACCGGCTATAGTTGAGGGTGTCTGATCTCCCTCCTGAAGTGTGTGATGTCATTCTGGCAGACAGACTTTTCTCAGCTAAAACTGTTTACCCCTGCTGATGATACAAGTTTGTGGCTTGGTGTATGTCTAAATTGACTGATCATCTGTCTGCACCCTTGTCTGAAGTACTCTTGTTTGTTCTCTCCCTGTCCCAGCAAGGCTTTGATTTGGGCACAGCCAAAGGATATCTGTCCCCATTCCACTTTTCGACGGTTGCCAGGCCAACCATCCATGTTCAAGTCACCTTTTGTGACTAGACTTCTTAAAGGTTTACAGCATCTGCTTCCTCCTACACCCATCCTCGTGCCCAAATTGGACTTGAAGTTAGTTCTTACCTTCCTCATGTGTTCCCGTTTTGAGCTGCCCTCTGCAGCTCTTAACTCTAAAAACTGTGGGGCATATTATCAACAACTAGCGATATTTATCGCTAAATGGGCTTAGCAATATTTTTTTTGTTGCCGCGCATCACCGGATTTTATCGCAGAGATAACGTGCTATTAGCAACGTTTATCTCTAAAGCGATAAAATATCCGGCGAAATGCGTGAATATCGCCGGGAATCCAGCTATATTCAGGCATTAACGCCAATAGGGTGTTAACCTGAATATCTAACTCCCATTGGATATACAGGTTAAGAAGTGGTCAGAGCAGGCATTAGGTTATGGCGATATTTGCGCTTAGCGCCAATTTGTTCATCACTATGCCTGCGTTGATAATTGGCGATAGCGATGTTAGCGACTGCTTTCAGTTACGTTAAGGTGGTCCGCCCGCCATAATAATGGAGCCCCATGTTTTTATACTGGACCCCTCGCTTTCTCTGATGCGCCAGATCAACACATTATCCTCATCCTGGTTCCACACGCTCCGCCTACTCCGAAAGACTTTCAGATGGCTCCCAACAGAATCCAGAAAGATAGTCACCCATGCACTCATCACCAGTAGACTGGACTATGGAAACATACTCTATGAAGGCGTCATCCAGAAACAGCTCAGGAAACTACAGAATGTACAAAGCGCCACAGTCAGACTGGTCCTCGACATCCCCCACCGCAGCCACATGACACAACACCTCCGACAACTCCACTCGCTCCCCATCAACTAGAGAACCAACTTCAAGCTCCTCACACATTCCTACAAAGCTTTCCACGACGCAGGACCAGGATATATGAACCACTGCGCGCCTTCCACACACCTGTCAGACAACCCCCCTCCTCCCAACTTGCCCTGGCCTCGGTCCCACGGATCCACAAGACCAGAACCGGAGGAAGATCCTTCTCCTCCTGCATCGCTGCCAAGACCTGGAACACCCTTCTCCTCCACCTCAGGCACTCTGCGTCTTTGACACAGTTCAGGAAGAACCTCAAGACCTGGCTCTTCGACTGAACCTCCTCACCCAGACGGATCAGCCTGATTGATTGAGAGTTTAATTTTCTTTTGTTTTTCTGTATTGCGTAGCACGCTGTGCATTCTGATGTTACAACAAAACAAAAATGAAAGAACATCACGCGAACAGAATCTCTATCCACAACATTCCTACCACACAGCGTTACTACACTTCTCCCAATAATAATAGTACCCAACTAGTGTGGCTGGGCTATCGCCTATGAAAGGAAATGCCTCAAATACAATGAGGAAACATCAAGATTTTGCCTTGCAAATAGACCCGTTCTGGCAATGTGGGTAGCTGTGGTATTTAGGCCAGGTGTCAGTCGGTACCCAGGGAAACCTGTCAGGCCCTGACATTTTTGAAAACAAGGCAACTAGGATAGTCTGCGGTGGTGTGGCTTGCATGGATCACAATACCTTTTCTTACCCACAATGCTCTGCAAACACCAAACTTTGGCTAAATCACAGATTTTTCTCATATCTCTTCTCCCAATGAGAACTGACCCAAATGTACAAATATTATGCGTTTAGCACATTAATTGCGTAGGACCTCATAACAGCAATTTATTTGCTATGACCAACAATTAGATAGAGATAAATTTCAAAAAGCAGATTCACACTACACAGATCTGAGATATAGAAACATCAGAAAATGTTAGTTGATGTTGTGCAGAGATGTCTAGAGGGGAGGCATCTAGGCGTTTTAATCACGGCACTTCAATTCCCATAATGCAGCGCAAGTCTTATTGAAGCACCCCATCCAGTGGCGTGCCATCATGCAATAATGAATATAAGGGGAAGTGACCTGGGATCTCGTTGTGTTTCCGCCAAGCCTCTGAGGAAGAAGCTCTGTCTTTGAAACCCGTCAGGCGATGGAACAGCTGTTGGAACTCTTTTAGCGTGTTGTGAGCTGCCCATATCTGAATAAAGGCTGGGACTTTTACACTGCAGTCGAGTGCTTCCCTTACGTTGGGCAACCTGGAGCATACAAAGGGGTAAATTATAATACAAATGCTTTTAGCCGTAGATGCTTTGATTATATTTTCCACAATATATGGTTCAATAAGATGGATGTTCAGCGTGATGAGCCCGGCAGCATTATCTAGATATTAAACCATTTTTGAAAAGTAGCCTGTTATGGCAGCCCTTTGTGGCATGGCAGGCTATATTGGGTCATTTCTGATTCACACTATTGCTAGGTTGGGTATTTACACCCCTCTTTGGCAGTTGCATTAACCTAACAAACTATCTGAAATGTGGAGATTTCCAGACTGGACATTGCTGCTGAGTGGCTGGCAGGTTTTGGTAGTGACACTCACTATATTTCAGGAATAGGAAGGATAGTGAAAGTTGCTGGCTAAAGAACAACATTACTCAATGTCTTGCACAGTTGTGCAATCATTTCACACAGCAAATTCTTGTTTGCCATACCATATGTTTTTTTTAAGAACTGGTATTTATTCAATAATTGCACAGCATAGAATACCACAGAATGGCATGCGTATGAACAACACAAATGTAAGGACCGTATAGTCAAAAACAGCCAACAATATCCCATAAGCACACATTATCCAGAACCAGTGTCGTAGGCCAAGGCTTACAGTCTCTAGCAGTCTTGGGGAACCCCAATCATGTGGCCTAAGAGAACAAGTGTAAAACAAAGTGAAAATACAGTGCTGTGACAGAATAAAAAGCTTAGAATTCACGATTTCAAAGAATAAACCACCCCAAACAATAATGCAAGAACTAACAACAGTGGCAGCAGTGAACCAGTGAATGTTCATCCTCCCAAGGTGGTCATGCAGGAGGGGGGTGACATAGCATATGTGAAAAGTGAGAAGGGAGTTAAATTAAGAAATCTGTGACTGTGCGTTAAATCATTCAATCTCAGCTATTTCAACTATGCAGATGACCCCCAAATCATTTTAAAAAGGGATGGCCTGAAACACATCTACAATTTAAACCTTTATGACTTCCTTCGGACCATAAACACATGGATGATGACTAACCATCTAAAGAGCAATACTACAGGGACAGAGATTATGACCTGCAGACAATGCCAAAAATACCAGTCTACCACCATATGGCCTAAGGAAAATTAGACCGTCTCCAACAATATCAAGGAAGTCAGAAACATTGGAGAAACCATGGATTCCGACCAGTACTTGATTACACCTCTTAACAACGTCGCATAGAGTGCCTTCTACGCAATGAAAACACTATGTCGCATTGTCGCATACTTGGATACTAACAGCAACTGCGAGCCAAGCTCACACTTAATCTCCAAGCTTGACTATGTAAACAGCCTATACCTTGGTGCACACCATTCACCATACGCAAAATACAACTCATCCAAAATACTGTCACAAGATTTCTTCACTTTCACCCAAGAGAACATATGACTCGAGTCTTACAGTCACTTCACTGGCTACCTATAGCTAGAAAGGCAATATTTCAAGGCACTTTGCATTGTCCACAAAGCCTCCCAAGGAAAAGGACCAGAATACCTTCTGAGGAAAGTGGCGTATATATGGTGTGGTTGTGAGACCTCACCATTTCATACACTGCCAATACCATCTTGGGTCCAGACAGACCCGTTTGTAAAACCTTTAGCTTAACCATGGGTAGCTGTCAGCAGTCAGGCTTAAACAAAGTGTAAAGCATTTGCAGGTGTCACAGCAACAGAATAACATGAACATGAAAAGAACGCTGACACCAATTTATAAAAATAGACCTGATTTTTATGAATTTTCAGACACCAAAATGAACAAAAAAACGACCAGAGGGTTCAGGAGATACAGATTTTTAAGTAAAACGTAAATCACTGCTTTTCACTCAAAAATTCAAAAAGCATTGGTAAAGGATGTGGCTAGCAGAAACTTTGGAAAACTTTTATAAAGTTGTGGTTTTGTACTCTGACCCGCTTTTGACAATCACCTCCAACAGGAAGCAAGACAAGGGGGCCATTAAGGCTTTGTAGAACAGTTATCTTATCACCAAAGCAGTCTCAAGTCCCGTTTCAAGCTCTATGGTTGAACAGCTATAGACATCAATGGAGTGGTCCTGATGCAAGGGATACAGGATGCTGAGGATGCTGTGTGGTCGATGGGAGCCTTCCTGGGGCTACTCCATGGTCAATGATCTTTGTGGGACGACTATGGATGCAGGGGTTGATGTCTCTCAAAATCACGGTGAGTCGAACAAATGTCCAGCTGCCACTGGACTACTGGTCTCCGGTTACAGCAAGTTAGCGGTTCCCTTTAGTACAGGCTATTGTCTGTCTTGGGTGCCAAAACTGCATTCAGTCTACTCTCCGAAGTCCAGCAGAATCTGGTGCAACTTTTGAGTGTTGGGACTCACTCTCCCGGGCTGCACGTCGGCGGTCAGTGGCGTTCAAGCGATTGTGGCTACAGATTAGCCAATGCGCGCTTCTCCAGCCTTTGTGACAATGGAGCTGTAACAGGAAGTCAGCCAGCAAACTTTGGAGATCACCTCTTTTGTCTGGGGCTCAGGGGCTACTTTACCTTGACGCCAACCTATCTAGCCGAACAAAAAACACAGCCCCTCTCGTGTGTGCCCATCATTTGCAAATCAAAGATGGCTTCCGTAAAAGCTTGCCTTTTGGGCTCACACACTGTGGGGCTACCTACCAGGGAGAGGTAACACCTCTTCCAGTGGCAGGCCTCCATTCTTTCCTTTCCTGGGAGTCATTTACACTTCACCCGAGGTGGGCAGAAAGCTGTCCTGTGGCCAGCATCTCGTAATGGTCACTTGAAAACGTGGGCACCAGATTGACAACTTTCTTAAAGTTGAATGTATTCAACAGTTACATTGAATCTGACTTGGGCATCAAGTAGGGTTTAATCTAACAATTATTTTGATACTTTGAAGTACCAACATTAGTAGTCCCATTTAGCCGTTAGCACAGCTGACTTGTCAGCGTGTAACTCTATACTTGCGAATAGGGTTACTAGCCTCTCTCATAGTAAAAAGGATTATTTGAGATTTTTACTGTCAGACCATGCAAAAAACATGTTCTGCCTTCTAATATACTGCACCCTGCCTTAAGACTCAATATGCCTGCTTTAGGTGTATCTTATAGGTACTAGAAAGGGAGGTTTGGACTTTGCCATTGTTTTAAATGGCAAAGTCGATTTAGCAGTTTGAAAGTGCCCAACCTGGCAGACATGTATTATGTTGTATCACTCAGAGGGGGACAATAAGTGCTGCAGCCCATGAGAGACAGTGTAACTTACCAGCCCCAGGTACCCATGGTACCATATACTAGGGACCTATAAGTAAGGTAACTTGCTAGTTGGGTAAAACCCATCAAGCCTACACTTTTAAGGGGCAGAGCACTGGCACTGAGACCTGGTTAGCAGGATTCCGTGCACTCTCAGAGATGAAAAACCAGTAGCATCAGTCCAAAATGTTTGGGGTGATCATGCAAAAAAGAGGCATTCCCTTACATCTAAAACATAAATTCAAGCAATTAAAACAAAACAGCTCACTGTGATCCAGATTTGCACTACTTATCGTCATACCTTCTTAACACAAGAAATCTGTAGAAGGCACAGCTTTCTCAGTACAAGCCTCCAAGCTCTGGAACTCATTACCAGCCAGCACTCAGGGAATTCAGGAGCATACACACTTCCAAAAACAGTGGAAAACACAGTTATTTCCAGAAAACTACCCACATCACATCCCAACAATAGAACTCCGAAAGTTAGTCACACCCTCAAACTCAATCTTCAGTTTACCACCCACAAATTGGAAACAACCCAACCAGCAAACTACTTTTGATAGGCAGGTAAGTTAAGGAGGGATGAACTGTCGTTTGCCGGAGTTTTATACAGTTACATAATTTCATATCTAGAGTTTCTGGCCCCACACTAGGGTGAGTTCTTGGTGCTCATTGCTCTCCTCTCCTGCTGTGTTTTTATAATGCTACGCCATTTGACGTGACACGGTGTGCCCACTCATTACATGCCACGATTCACTTACATTCTCCAGCATGGTCTGACTGCGTCACTAAACTGTGTGATGCACTTACCTCAGTTCTAATAAGAATACTGTGCCAATGTAACTTTAATATTGCTCTTGTTTTTATTGCAGGTTGTGTTTTTATGATCTACAGGGTACCACTTTTTAGGGTGCTGTAATGGTGGTCACTTATGCACTTGAACTTTTTGTTGACCACTACCAAAAAGTGTAGGTAGATCCTTCTGGTCCTGATGAATTGCCATCTAATAAGTTGACAGGCAAGAAACATGTTGACCTTCTCCACAAGCGTATATACTCCACATCCTTAGAGTGAAGATACGCGACTTGTTCTATTTTTTAATTAGGGCAGTGACCACGTTCATTAAAATACTTTTGAGTGGACCACCTTCCCTATTTTATCCGCTTTCTCACACTCAACTTTCAACTACACTGACCTAGGGCCCTCACACGCACCTCACCCACCGGCAAAAAGGAAAAAAGATCTCCACCAAGAAGGCCCCATCACGGGTGCCGATCGGGTATTGCACCGCCGACCGACAAGGAGCAGACCAGATGATGAAGCAAGACACCTAGCCGGCTGGGTGTGTGAGGGTCTTTTTCCAAAAGGAGAAGTTTCCTCTCCACGCTCATATAACTTCATACAAGTCATGGAGCGGTTGCATAAAACACACTAAACGCTGCTTGTTATTATAAGGAACACATACTAATCTTGTTTAAAAAATATATTCACCTGCACAGTATGACAGGGTCTCAGGTTTTGACAACATTGTGTTCGGGGCTGGTTTAATATATTGATTGGGAGGTCAGCTGAGCAGCTACCTGGGTGGTTTGGCTGAGTGACACTCCCTTCATAGAGTAGTTCAATGGGGTTTACAGGCGCTCTGCAAATTGGGGGGTGGGCAGTTTTAAGTTCACGTTACAGGGAGGCAGGGTGGGTGGGGGGGTCCAGGGTTCTTATTGGGGGGTTTTGTAGTTTTTGTGTGTGTTTTCAGTATATTGTTTTTTCTTTGGTGCAGCCTATTCGGCAATCTCCTTTACAACATCATTTGGGTAGTCAGTATGGTGTTTTTGTATTTTCCAATGAGCGATTGTCCTTTCTTTTCATTGTGGTGTTCTTTGTGCTGGGGCAGATTGTATTATAGTGTCCCATCGTTTGCAGGGGCAGGGGGGCCCCGGAATTACAGGTTTTGATGAGCGTAGATTGTAATTCTGTTCCATCAAAGGGTCGCCTTAAACTACTCTTGTGGAATGTAAACAGGTTAGGTGACCACATCAAGGGGGATAGTGCTGCAATATTTAAAATGACAGTCCCCCAACTTAGTTCTGCTCCAGGAGACACATTTACAGGGCAGCCCTTATTGTGCACTTAATAGATGGGGCTATAGACTGACTGCTCATGCGGGCTATGGTGTGCAATCATAATATCGAGTCTTTTATTTCGATTGGACAGAATATCGAGTAAAAAATATAGAACGGACATAATATCGACTAGACATAATATAGACAACAAAAATATCGACTACATTTTTTTTACATCGAATAGAATGGACATAATATCGAATCCAAAATATAGAATGGACATAATATCGACTAGACATAATATAGACAACAAAAATATCGAATTTAAGGTAAGTTAATAATATTTTTAATTTTTTGTGTAATATTATTCTGTAGCGGGTTGTGGGTTTATAGGGGAATAGGGTGGGAAGTAATTTAATTATAATTAATTAAATATGTTAATTTATGTATTGATATTTATTTAGAATTAATTGTTAAATAATTATTAATTGGTAATTAATTAAAATATAATTGGTAATTAATTATAATTGATTAATTTATAAATATGTTAATTTTATTACATTATTTTCTGTAGCGGGTGGTGGGTTTATAGGGGAATAGGGTGGGAAGTAATTTAAATGTAATTAATTAAATATGTAAATTAATAATAATTGTTAATTAATTATTATTTGGTAAATAATTAAAATATAATTGGTAATTATAAATATTTAAAGAATAAATAAATAATAATTAGTAAATGTATTTCTGTAGTGGGTTGTGAGTTTATAGGGGGATAGGGTGGGGAGTAATTTAATAACAACTAATTAAATATGTTAATTAATAAAATTTGTTAATTAATTAATAATTGACCATTAAATAAAATTTACTTCGTAAATAAAAGTAATTGGTTTTGGAAATTAAATTTAAGTTTTGGGTTTTTGGGTAAAGGGGTATTTTTAGGGTTCAGGGTCAGTTTTGGGTTTTTGGGTAAAGGGGTATTTTTAGGGTTCAGGGTCAGTTTTTAGTTTTTGGATAAAGGGGTATTTTTAGGGTTCAGGGTCAGTTTTTAGTTTTTGGGTAAAGGGGTATTTTTAGGGTTCAGGGTCAGTTTTTAGTTTTTGGGTAAAGGGGTATTTTTAGTGTTCAGGGTCAGTTTTTAGTTTTTGGGTAAAGGGGTATTTTTAGGGTTCAGGGTCAGTTTTTAGTTTTTGGGTAAAGGGGTATTTTTAGGGTTCAGGGTCAGTTTTTAGTTTTTGGGTAAAGGGGTATTTTTAGGGTTCAGGGTCAGTTTTTAGTTTTTGGGTAAAGGGGTATTTTTAGGGTTCAGGGTCAGTTTTTAGTTTTTGGATAAAGGGGTATTTTCAGTTTTTAGTTTTTGGGTAAAGGGGCATTTTTAGGGTTCAGGGTCAGTTTTGGGTTTTTGGGGTACAGGGGTACAGTGTAAAAATAAAGTAAAATTAAATTTTAATTAAATTAATTTAATGACATTAAATTAAATTAAATTATATTATATTAATATGTGTATTTAATAATATGTTTATATATATATATATATTATTTTTGGTGATATCATTTTTTAATTTATATTAATTATTTATTAATATTACATTTATTTAATAATTATTTCTAAGTTTATATTAAATATATTTATATATATTATTTTTAACTTAATTTTAAGAAATTTAAAAAAATCGATATTTTGACAGTCTATATTTTTGTAAGTCGATATTTTGGAGTCGATATTTTAGTACTTACCTGTTTGAAGATAGGCAGTCGATATTTTGTCCCTCGATATTTTAACCTCGATATTTTGGTATCTCGATATTTTTGGCGTCGATATTATGTCAGTGATCCGCGGGCTATACTCGAGGGTCCAGAGGGGTGGGCATTCTGGTGCGCACCTCCCTCCCACTTCAAATACATAAAGTTAAAAGAGACTCTCTGGGTAGATTTGTCACAATATCCGGGCAATGGGAGGGAAGGTTCGTAAATGTAACCTCTGTCTATGTGACCACAAACTCCACTCCTCCACCTTGACTGATTTTGGTTCACATTTGCTTTGCTTACCCGAGAGGGACATGCTGGTGGGGGGAGACTGTAATGCTGCTCTTAATGGCGACCTTGATTGTGTACCGTCCAAACCGGGGGAGTCACCTGAATTTTTAGAAGCCATGGGGCTGATCGATATATGGCGTATATGTAATCCTACGACTAGACAATACACCTTTCATTCTGGGGTACATCATGGGAGTATGTTCGCATTGACGATCTCTTCTGCAAGGCAACCCAACTTCCTAAGTTTGGTGTCATTACTTTTCTCCCTAGGGGTATTTCCGACCACTCTCCTATCATGACCCATTACGGTGGTATATTGCACCCCATTAGCCCCGAAATGGTGCTCAATCCATGGTACCTTCGCGTACCGGCGGTGCACGCTAAATTACTTGAGGACATCCAGAATTACTTTACTGAAAATGATGTGATGGGTCGGTAGACTCTGACGTAATACTGTGGCAGGCATACAAGACTGTGATTCGAGGTTACGGAGTAGCAGCAGTGGCAGGGCACAGGAAAGAAAAGTGTAAACAGCTTGAGGATATAGAGAGGGAAGTGGCAACTTTAGAAGCTAACAAGATTACTTCCGCATCCTCGGACACCTCACATAAATTGGCTATGAAACAAAAGGAATATCAGGATATAGCAGAGGATGTCGCCAGAACTCAGCATCATGCCACCCAGCATCGAATATATAATATTGGTGATAAAGCTAGCAAGTTGTGATAAGAGAGAGTTGGCCAATAGGTGAGTAGCGGAGATTTCGGACCTACAAGGTGCCCACCTCCATGATAAAGTCGGAATTGCGGAAGCATTTGCCAGCTACTATAAAATCGTTTATGCACCCTCGTCCACATCCACCCAAGATGCAGCAGCGGAATTGCTCTCCACGTTACCTTTGCCACAATTGGATCCACAAGAGGCGTCAGATCTTGACACTGATTTCACTTCGGAAGAGGTATCTAAAGCAATTGGTGCATTGCAATCTGGAAAGGCTATGGGCCTGAGTGGCCTCCCTATTGAGTTCTATAAAACTACTGCCCCTGTTATCGCACCCTTTTTAGTACGCATGTATGACGAGAGTGTGTCCCGGGGTACTCTGCCCGAAACACAGAGATTAGCTAATATCCCCCCAGATCGCTGCTCCTTTTACAGAACAATCTCCTTACTGGACCCCGAGGTCAAGATACTGGCCACAATTCTGGCCCTTCGTCTCTCGCCCTGTCTCCATACACTGATTAATCTGGATCAAGCTGGCTTTATGCCGGCTAGAAACACAGCGCTTTATATCTGCCATCTGTTTGGAGTGTTGGGCCGGGCCTCCACTATCCAGGAGGACTCGGTGATCATGTCCCTAGATGCAAAGATGGCTTTTGATATGATTGAGTAGCCTTTCCTGTTTGCTGTTTTGGAGAGATATGGATTCGGTGGATGGTTTTTATCCTGGATACGCCTGCTTTACTCACGACCCCGGCCCGCATTATGGTAAATGGCGGTCGATCAGCAATCTTCGAGCTGGGTAACGGCACAAGACAGGGCTGTCCCCTATCACCTCTTCTCTTCACCCTGGCCCTTGAATCTCTGGCCATATGGATTAGAGGTGACCCCCTGATTCGAGGTCTCAACTGGTCGGTGGATTGGACGGATAAAATCTCCCTCTACGCCGACAACATTTTACTTTATTTGGCCTGGCCCCGGTTTGCGATTCATAGAGTACTCCATATTTTCGCCCTCTTCCAAAAATACTCCGGGTACACGATCAATTGGGACAAATCCCTGGGCTACGTTTTGAGTGATGAGTGCCCGATCCTCCCCTTGGGTTGTCAGGCCCAGATAGTCACATACGGCTTTCGGTATCTTGGCATATATATCACCAGGGACACCGGGGTCTTCCACCAACAAAACCTTGTTCCTCCACTCCATCGTTTCCGTGCTGATGTGCAGCACTGAAAATCATTACCTCTCACACTCCTGGGGAGAGCCGCTCTCTATAAAATGATGGCAGTACCCTGCTTCCTCTATACCTTACAAAATAAACCTTTTTTGGTCCCACCTCACTATTTTCTGTCTATCGACTCTGAGGTATGCTCCATACTATGAAACAATGGTACACCCCGAATTGCCCTAGACAAACTCACCAAGAGTTGGGACGATGGTGAAATTGCTCTGCCAGCCAATAAATATCACTACTGGGCTTCACAATTGGTTGTCTTCAACCGCTGGGTGCACCGACCCATCACTGACCCGGCTTATAGAATGGATAGACACAACATGTCTCCGGGTAATTACCTTAGGGTACTTTATGGCAGGAAAACATATTCACCTAAATACACCCTGACTTCCACCAAGGTTTCTATATGGCACATAGCAACTGCAGCGTTAGGTTGGAAAGGCAAAATTACCCAGGCTACCATGCTGCTTGAGTCCTGTCAACTAGGTATGCTCCCACAACACCCAGGGTTTGACAAATGGGACTTAATTGGCCTTTCGAAAGTGGGTGACCTATGGATAAGGGGGGGGGGGGGTTATCCCGTTTGGTGACTTACAAATTCAATATCAACTTCAGGTCGGGGAAACTTTCCGATACCTCCAGGTACATAAAGCACTACCCAAAGGCTCTGATCTGCCAGCCTCCTCCCCATTAGAAGATAGGCTATTGGATGATTATCTCCCAGAAAAAGCGGTTTCATTAACATATCGCAAAATTCTGAATAACATGGCTGATTCCCTGGGTAAAATACGTGCAAAATGGACTGACGAGGTGGGAGAGCTTGACGAAGAGGATGGAGGGTGGCCATGGCATCACCCGTGAGGTGGCTATCCGTTCCCGCTTCAAGCTCATACAGTTCAAAATATTCCACAGAGCATATTACACCAGTTTGGCACTTGCCTATCCCCGTGGCTGTGGGCAAACTGGAATTTTTTTACATCAATGGTGGGAATGCCCCAGCCTTCAGATATATTTTGGACGTGTTGTGCCAGCCATGTCTCAAATATGTCATAAAACGATTGAAGCCTTCCCCACGTCTTTGCCTATTAAATATTTGGGAGGCTACGGACTTTACAAGATTTGAACGGATCTGGGTCACATTAGGTTGCATGGTAGGAAAACATAATATTGACAGAACATGGAAGGGTGGGGTTGAATTGCGACATACCGATTGGGAATTAGACATGGATTGGTGTATGCAAGCGGAGAGGGCAGTGTATGAAAGCAGGGGATGCCCTGGTAAATGGGCTAAACTATGGGGCCCCTGGAAATAGAGTAGAGGTTTTATCTGTACCCCATTTAATGATGCGTTTTCTGGTACTGTTGAGAATAAAACACCATACGTTTCTTATGTTGCATGGGCTGATCATACAATTCACTTGACTTTGATCCAATGTATTGTTTTGCTTTGAATACAATTTCTGTTTTCCTTAGTAACTTTTCTACGTCTTAGAACTGCACCGTTGTTGTTTTTTGTTGTTTTATGTTTATTTCTTCAATAAAAAGATAAAAAAAAAAAAAAGAAATACCATAGAGAGACCTTCAGAGCTTTTCACAGCTGTCAACGTACTGAAAAACCAATAACTGCTCTTCTGTGTCTCCCACAACTCATCATCCACCACACTGCTACATAGTGCATCTCATAGGATGATAACCACACCTCCCTCTAAGGATCACAAAACAAAGGTAACAACCTTCCAAACACACACCCTATATGGCTTAGCTTGCTCCCCATGTAGGTAAGTGCTTCAGTGCCCGACATAGGGGTAGTAGGCGCTATGCAAATGCTGCAATACAATGCAATATTTATAATTTGTGCATCATCAAGGTTTATATTGATCCTATTTAAACCTTAGCGTTCATCTCACTTCAGAATTGCAAAACAAAATGTGTTTAATTTGTGCTTTCATAAATGCTGATATATTTTGAAATCTTTGTCAAGTTACTTGATAAATATTTTAATTTTGTTGGGTATTAGACAAAAAAATTGACATCCTACAATCTTTCTTATCTCAATTCCTGTACTGCAGTGAGATTGTTACATAGTTCACTTTACAAAATTCTTTTACTTTGCAGTCAGAGAAAGAAAAGTAAACAACATCTCCATGTTAAAAGATTAAGCAGCAATTATACAAAAACACATAGCTTGACATTTGACCTCTGCAAATTAAAATATAACAGGCTAAAAACAAACAACATTTTATTTTTATTGGTCATTGACCTTCTGAACTCTAGCATTGTTATTTAAGGGGTGAATGTAGTTTGTATAGTTAAACCGAGTTTTCGGTAAATGCTGTGCCAGCTGCCTGGGTTATTTGCGGGGACTAGAAATTAATATGGTCCGGGTCGGACCTGAAATGCTCAACCCTCCCCACCACCACCGAGTGGCTACGGCCCTGACTAGGTTATGGGGATACTGAAAGACAGGTGGCATCTGCTGCAGGTTCATGGCCTTTTTACCTTTACTGCATATGGGGGGAAACGTCGTTTACAATGCGGTCTTTACATTGTGATGCCATTACATCGCGGTTTTTAGAACGCAAGTCATTACAACGACTTGCGCTGGATGGCGCTCTAGGACAAGGAATAGTATAATTTACTATCCAACACCTTCCCTACTGTATGTAGACTGGAGTTGGAATAGTAAATTATACTACTCCTAAGTCCAGCGCCCTCCAACGTAAGTCGTTGTAACGACTTGCGTTGTAAAAACCGCGATGTAATGGCATGCGATGTATTAGCATGCGTTGTAATGTAATACAACCCATATGGGGAAAGGGCCTACTGTCCCTTTGTCTTAAAAATCCTCCCAGTTCTCCATTATTGAGTCTTACTTCCACACATGATACATGGTCCGCTGTGTGACAATACACATATGTTGTGTGGCTGTGGGGAATGTGTTCTACAGAGGACACAGTGATGGCTACACAGAATAGTGTTTCCCCTTTAGGTTGTCTTTTTGGGACCTGGCCCATTTTACAGGTTTTTCCCCAAACTTTTTGTCTTCTACCTACTATTTTTCTGACCTTCTTTTGTTGACTTTGGGACTCTGGGCACTTTACCACTGCTAACCAGTGCTAAAGTGCATGTGCTCTCCCCTCAAAACAATGTTATGATTGGTTTACACCTGTTTGGCCTATTTGTTTTACATGGTCCTCCTTTGTACAGTGGAATCCCATATACAAAGGGCCTGTAAATTTAATGCTACTAGTGGGCCTGCAGCACTGCTTATGCCACCCACAGAAGTAGCCCCACAGAAGTAGCCTTTAAAACCTGTCCCAGGCCTGCTGCTGCAGGGCCTGCTTGCTCAATTTACTGCCACATGACTTGGCATTTAAAACTACTTGCCAAGCCTTAAACTCCCCTATTATTACACATAGGATACAACTGAGGTAGGCCCTAGGTAACTCTGTGGGCAGTGTGCTGTGATACTGAAAGGTAGGAAATGTGCCTTTATTGTGTGGCATGTCCTGGTAGTGTCAAACAGCCTATTTTGTTTTTCACTCCTGTGATGCCTACTCTTCTCATAGGCTAGCCTTGGGGGTTCCCTTATATGTACGTAAGTGGTTGTGGGCGTGGGAACAGGGATGACCGTGACACCAGGTATTGGATTCAATGAAGGTTTTATTTTCAGAGTTCTCTTAGGGTATGACATAAGCATCTTTCTGTGTCTGAAGGCCAGTCTCTCTCGTGCAAAGGTGCTGTGGTCCGTGGCGAAGGTCTTCTTCTTTCTCTACTGATGTCGGGAGGGTTTCTTTACACCGGATACCGCCGACTCCGTGCCATGGAAGAGACCAACAAGAGAGGGATGCCGTTAGTTCTCAGTCCTCTATAAGAGGTGCACCAGGGGGACCGGGGAAGTGAGGGCGAACCCAGTGAGATCTGTCTCAAACTATGTACAGTGCTCCGTGAAACATCAAGGTAAGGAAAGAGATACAGAGGTTTGGGTACACGGAATGGTAGGGGAACGACAGAGGGAAGTGACGCACAGGGATATATACAACGCTACTCTCGAGCGCTCAGTTTCCCCACCCAGGCCGCCCAACGCCGCCGTACCTGTGATAGCCACACTCCTCCCTCGGGAGTGTGGCACGGCGGTTCACGGGGTCGGTGGCCTCCTGGCTCTCCTCTGGTCTCGGACCCTCCGTCCCTTCCGCGTTGTTCCTTCGGGTAGTCGTTCTCCTCTTCTCCTCTGCGTTCGCTCCTCTCCGTACCGCTGTCTTCCGCCTTCTCCTCCGGGGTGATTACACACGCCGTGTACATCACTTCCTGGTTTTTACCCACTCCTGCTGATGTCATTCTGGGCTGTCTCTTCGTTCTCTGCTGTAAACGCCCAATTAAAGGCGCCGCTCTTTTCTCCCTCGTCGTTTGGTCTGCTCAGATCGTCCTCCCATGCGTTAGTCTGTGGATAAGGTGGAGATGCACATTCAGCAGGGCATGGGTTCCACCATTCTCTCGTGCAGGACCCTACTCCGTTACACTCCACCCCCCATGGATTCTCCCGATCGGGGAGAACGGGCATCCTTGAAAGGAAATCAGCATTCCCGTTGTCCACTCCTTTTCGGTGTACGACCGTGAAGGCAAAAGGTTGCAAGAAAAGAAACCAACGCAGTATTCTGGCGTTTTGGGAACGGTTTCTTTGCATCCACTGCAGGGGTGCGTGGTCTGAATAAAGGATAAAGGCTTTACCCTCCAGGTAGTACCTCAGTTTCTCTATTGCCCATCGAATGGCTAGGCACTCTTTCTCCACCGTAGGATATTTCTGTTCCCTTGGATGGAGTTTCCTGCTTACATATAGCAAGGGATGTTCAGCACCGTCGTCTCCTTCCTGTGACAACACCGCCCCTATGCCTAAGTCGGAAGCATTGGTTGCTAGGAAAAAGGGTTTATCAAAGTTCGGAGGTATGAGGACAGGACTCGTGGTAAGAGTACTCTTCAGTGTTTGGAAGGCATTATGGGCCACCTCGGATGGAGGATTAGGAAGGGTGTTTCTGACGTTTTTCTTTAGGAGATCGGTGACGGGACTGGAAAGGTCTGCATAGTTCTGGATAAAACGTCTGTAATACCCTATGAGGCCCAGAAACGCCCTCAGTTCTTTTTTTGTGGATGGAAAGGGAGTATGGGTTATAGCCCTGACTTTCTCCTCCTGAGGGGCTATCACTCCTTCTCCTAGCATGAACCCCAGATATTTCACTTTTGGGAACGCTGCTCTTGATTTCTTCGTGTTTACATGGAGTCCAGCTGCCTGTAGGGCTGTTAGTACTTTGGCTAGGTGCCCCAGGTGTTCGCTCCAAGAGGAGCTAAATATGACAATATCGTCGAGATACACGGAGCTGTAGTGGGTATGAGGAGCCAGTACCGTGTTCATTAAACGTTGGAAAGTGGCCGGGGCTCCGTGTAGCCCGAAAGGGAGAACGGTAAACTCATATAGGCCATCTTCTGTAGCAAAGGCCGTCTTGTGTCTATCCCCCTCCCTCAGAGGCACCTGCCAATACCCCTTGGTCAGGTCTAGGGTGGTGATGTATCGCGCCTCCCCTATCCGTTCTATGAGTTCGTCCACCCTGGGTATTGGAAAGGCGTCAAACGACGACACTGCGTTCAGGGCTCGGAAGTCCATGCAAAAACGGGTAGACCCGTCGGGTTTCGGGACCAGGACTATAGGGGATGCCCAGTTACTGTTAGAATGCCTTATGACTCCCAGCCTTAGCATTTCCTGCACCTCTTTTCTCACGTCAGCCCTTTTTGCTGCTGGTATGCGATAGGCCCTCTGCTTCACTACCTGTCCTTCTTTTGTGTGAATGTGGTGTTCCGCCAAATGCGTACATCCTGGGGTGTCTGAAAAAATCGGGGAGAAAGGGTCTAAGGTATCGTACAACTCCTTTCTTTCTGTCTTGGTCAGCTCTGTATTCACCGGTAGGTGCTCCAAGGTCGACCCAGAGCCACCGGATGGTAGGGCAAGATTGGCCTGTCGAGGGGGCTGTCCTATCCATTTCTTTAGGAGATTGATATGGAAGGTTTGTCTCCTCGTAGGTGACATTTGCAACCGGTATGTTGTGTGCCCAATGGTCTCTATCACTTTATAAGGCCCCTTCCATTCGCTCCTGATTTTGTGGGTGGAAGATGGTAGTAACACCAGGGCCCAATCCCCTATCAACAGGGTTCTCCGTTTCTTTCCTTTATCATAATACCGTTTTTGGGCGTTTTGGGATTTTTCAAGGTTCGAGTACGCCAAATCCCTCAGTTTTCCTAGTCTGGATCTCAACTGTTGAGTGTAGTCCAGCAGGGTTCTCTGTTCGGCGGCCTCCTCCCTCTCCCAGGCTTCCCTGGTTATCTCCAGAAGAGACCGTGGTTGTCGACCGTACAGGAGCTCGAACGGAGAGAACCCCAAACTGCTCTGTACTTGTGCTCTCACCACATAGAGGGCAAGAGGCAACACCCTATCCCAGTCCTTGTTTTCGGTGGTTAACAACTTCTTGAGGGTCGTCTTTAACGTCCGGTTGTACCTCTCTACGAGGCCATCCGTTTGAGGATGATAGGCGGACGTTCGTATGTGGTGGAGGTCAAGCATCTTACAAACCTCTCCCATCATCCGAGACACAAACGGAGTCCCTTGATCCGTTAGGATCTCGCGGGGAAACCCCACCCTTGAGAACAGCTCTACCAGTCTGTCTGCTACGTTCTTTGCGGTTGGGGCGCTCAGGGCGAAGGCCTCCGGGAACCTTGTATTGTAATCCACCACCACTAGGGCGTATGTATGTCCTCTGGATGTGCGGGGTAAGGGACCAATCAGGTCCATCCCTACCCTCTCCCATGGGTTGCCAATTATGGGTAGGGGTTGCAGTGGGACCGCTGGGGGTCGGGTTAGGTTCCTCTTCTGGCATATTTCACATTGCTTACAATAGGTCTCTGCCTCTTTGTAAATGTCTGGCCAATAAAAGAGTCTCAATATATTTTGTGTCGTTTTCTCGGCCCCGCTATGCCCAGCAGTGAGGTGGGTGTGGGCGTAGAAAAGGATCTGCTCCCTAAAGTCCTTGGGTACCACGAGCTGGGTGGGTTCTCCTATTTTGCTTTCACGGTATAGGAGGTCGTTGGCTATGCTGAATCTGGGGTATCCTTGGGTAGGGGTGGTCTGGGAGACGTGGGCCGCCTACCACGCGTTTAAGAGGGAGGGATCGTTGAACTGTGCGAACTTGAAACCCTTGTCTAACACCCAGGGTTCTATTGACAGATAAGTCCCTACAGGGAGGTCTTTCAGTTCCCTCTTAAACATCGCCAAGAAATCCGGGTTATCCACTCCTATGATTAATTCTTCAGGTAAGGACTTGACCACTCCTACCTTGACGGAACATGGATCCCTACCTATTGGGTGCAGGGTTATGCGGGCCATGGGATAAGGTTTAACGTCACCGTGGACACACCTAATGTGCACAGTGCCCTCGAGGCCTACCTGACTGGGGTGTAAGAGTCGTTCCTGGACGACTGACTGCCTGCATCCTGAATCCAGTAAGGCCTTCACTAGTGTCTTGTTTACACGTACCCTCACATAGAATGATGGACCCATTTCCGCGGTGTACATCACTGGTTTTGGAATGTAGCCGACCTCCATTGGCTCTTCTGTTGTTCTTCGTTGAGGGCACATCCGGGCTATGTGACCCCATTCTCCGCACTCGAAGCACTGGGGTCCCTTCAACATAGGCGCTTCAGGTTTATAGGGGCGTGGCTTGAGTGGTTCGGGTGCAATCTTCTTTTTCTCTGGTTTTGACGGAGTGGGCGTGGCTTTGCCCCTTTTTTCTGTTTCCCAAGGAAAAGTACGTGGTGCTGCCCTGTTATAGTTGGCTGCCATTTCTATGGCTTGGGCTGCTGTCAGCCCCGGGTGTTGTCTCAGCCATCTCTGGGTCCCATATGGCAGGACCTCCATGAACTGTTCGAGTATGATGCTGGACATAACCTCCTCCTTGCTTCTACTGTCGGGCCGTAGCCATTTCTCGGCGGCCATCTTCACCCGTAGATACATAGTTTTTGGATTCTCGCCCGCTATACCCCTCTCCCTTCTGAAGCGGAGCCTGTAAGCTTCTGCGTCCATTCCTAGGTGATCCAGTATTACCGCTTTTATGTCGACATAGGAGGATGTTCCGGAGTGGTTTGCCACCTGGTAGGCGGTCTGTGCTTCTCCGGTTAGTAGTGGGGCTAGGAAGAAGGCCCATTTCTCTTCAGGCCATCCACACGCCCTGGCCGCACGTTCGAAGTTCACCAGGAACGCGTCGGGGTCTTCTCCTACTACGTACTTCTGTAATGATACTCCCGAAGGGTGTGGTCCGACCGGTCTTCTGTCCATTGGGGATGAAGAGCTTGGTGCTTGCGCCACCTTGTGTATTGTGTCCAATTGCTGTGACATTGATGTACGGAACAAGTCCCGGTCCGCGTCTGCTGTGCTGATCTGTTGGCTTATCGCCCATTCCAGCTTCTGTTGACCCTCTATCAGGGTCTGTATCACCTGTTCCATTGCCACAGTTGCTTCGGTTGGGGTGGATCCCACTTCTGACACCAGTGTGGGCGTGGGAACAGGGATGACCGTGACACCAGGTATTGGATTCAATGAAGGTTTTATTTTCAGAGTTCTCTTAGGGTATGACATAAGCGTCTTTCTGTGTCTGAAGGTCAGTCTCTCTCGGGCAAAGGTGCTGTGATCCGTGGCGAAGGTCTTCTTCTTTCTCTACTGATGTCGCGGAGGATTTCTTTAAACCGGATACCACCGACTCCGTGCCATGGAAGAGACCAACAAGAGAGGGATGCCGTTAGTTCACAGTCCTCTATAAGAGGTGCACCAGGGGGACCGGGGAAGTGAGGGCGAACCCAGTGAGATCTGTCTCAAACTATGTACAGTGCTCCGTGAAACATCAAGGTAAGGAAAGAGATACAGAGGTTTGGGTACATGGAATGGTAGGGGAACGGCAGAGGGAAGTGACGCACAGGGATATATACAACGCTACTCTCGAGCGCTCAGTTTCCCCACCCAGGCCGCCCAACGCCGCCGTACCTGTGATAGCCACACTCCTCCCTCGGGAGTGTGGCACGGCGGTTCACGGGGTCGGTGGCCTCCTGGCTCTCCTCTGGTCTCGGACCCTCCGTCCCTTCCGCGTTGTACCTTCAGGTAGTCGTTCTCCTCTTCTCCTCTGCGTTCGCTCCTCTCCGTACCGCTGTCTTCCGCCTTCTCCTCCGGGGTGATTACACACGCCGTGTACATCACTTCCTGGTTTTTACCCACTCCTGCGCTGCTGACATCATTCTGGGCTGTCTCTTCGTTCTCCGCTGTAAACGCCCAATTAAAGGCACCGCTCTTTTCTCCCTCGTCGTTTGGTCTGCTCAGATCGTCCTCCCATGCGTTAATCTGTGGATAAGGTGGAGATGCACATTCAGCAGGGCATGGGTTCCACCATTCTCTCGTGCATGCCCCTACTCCGTTACAGTGGTAATTCCTGATCTGAAAGGAGTAGCATTGCCATGTATGGTATGTTTAGAATGGTTGTGATAAATCCTGTTTACTGGTGGTTTACTTATTTGGATTTTACATTACTGTTTTAGAAATGGCACTTTTATAAAGTGATAAGAACAAGCAAGGCTTGGGTCCGTAACTCCCTGGACTGGACCACTAATATACTGAAATAACAAGTAGGGTGTCCAGGAAGACTGTTCAATCTGAATCTAAATAAACCTTAGACCGTTAATTCTAAAGGTTATAAGCTTTTTCAGCTTAGATTAGTTTTTCAAAAAGACATTCAAAGTCAATTATACATGTCTTTAAAAGGAATGACACATTATTAGATCACACATTGTCATCATATTTGAAAACATAATCCAACATAAATACACATGACAAAATCATTTTGTGCATAAGTACGAAAACACAAATGAAAACAAACACACATCAATAATCGTATGTATAAGCCAAAAATTTAACCATTCAACTATGGAAGGGAGTCTGTTCACTGACGGTCAAAGATACTGATGCCACTGTCAGATTGAACAGTCTTCCAGGAGACCCTACTTGTTGTTTCACTTTTAAAAAGTGGGCATTTTTTCTGTGCTTATGACTCTTTGCACTTTACAGCCTGACTCCAATCCAGGTCTAGGCCTGGGTGACAGCTCCACTTGTGGATACTTTCCAAGCAACCATCACACAGGAAGGGTTGGGTGTGAAATGGTTACATCTGCATTCATCTGTATACTGATGGTCTTCCTGGGCTGGGAGAGAGAAGGGCATCCTCACTTTATATTTGTATAGGCTATGTGCTCCCCTCATACAAAGGGCTGGTTTACCCCCTACTGATGTCTGGAGCAGGGCTGGGGTTTAAAGGGAGTGTTGTGCACTTCTAGGGTTTCCTTGGAAGTTCCCCCTTGAACAAAGACAAGTTTGAGTATAAGTACAGGGGCTCTGACCACATGTTTTTAAAGCACTTTGGAAATGGACCGAACTTCTGCCAGAAGGACTGCTCAAAGGACTCATCTGGACCGCTCTTCTGCTGTTGCCCTGCTGCCTGTGACTTGCTGGGTGGCCTAAAGGACTCACTGGATTGCTTTTCTGCGGTTTCTCTGATGCCAGTTGCTCCCTGAATTGGTTCTGCCACAGGACTGTGGTGTTGCCAGGAGAGATCACCATTAGAACTACTGGTTTTGTTGTGCTGGTCTGCCTGTCTTCTGCTGTCTGCTTTGCGTCCCTCCCAAGTGTTCTCCTGGGACTAGGCTGCCTCAGAATTGGTTGTGGGACCCTGCATCCAGCAGCTACACGCTGGAAGAAAGAGTGTGCTGAGCGCTTTCTGACTCTTCGACTTTGAGCACTCGTAGGCTGTGGAGAGGGGATGGGTCAGGGGCGGATTGGCATTGCGGGCATTCGGGAATCGGCCGAAGGGCCGCTGTTTCAGTGCCCTATGTGGGCCGTTTTTTTTTCTCCCCTTTCCCAGTCCACAGAGAGTGCTCTCTGCTGTCTGCTCTCTGTCGACTGGGAAATGGGAGAAAAAAACGGCCCACAGCAGGGAGACAGAGACAGAAATGAAAGCGCTTCAATGTGCAGGCCATACAGCGATTATCAGCTGTGGCCTCTACTGCACCCCCTGCCCTGCAAAGCAATCATGCTGAGGGTGGCTGGGGAGGGGGTGATTGTTTACAAGAATCGGCCTCCCTGGGGGTCAGGTGTTTCTCAGGCCTTTTGAGCCATTTTCACCATGGCCCCCCTGGGGCCCACGCCGCCGGGGAAACAGTGACAGTCTTAACACCTCGCCCACAGCCCCTCACATTCAGGGCACAGTGGGCGAGGAAGAATGGGTCTGGCTTTGGGGGCCAGGTGATGTTTTGAAAGCGCACAATCTTCACCTTAGCCCAGCCCCCCCCCCCCGTCTCCCCATGCAAGAAGTTTAAAAAAAAAAAGGGTTATAGTTCTTTCTCGATGTCATTTTAGAACTGATGCATTTTCAATATTACATTCAAGGAAGTCATGGTTGCAGCTTTTCTATTTTATGCAACTAACAACCATTGACAAAACCTATAGTTCTGGCTTGTTGTAGGTGTAACATTACTTGCTGTATTATATATCTGAACGCAATGACAGAAGCACCAAAATACCAGTCGGGCGGCACACTATGCTAAGCACAGATTTGTAGCTTAGGTGTTTTAAGCTACGCCCATAATTACATTGAACACCCCCTTTGGAGAGACCCCTCAGTTTTGTCATCCCACTTAAAGCCCTGGAAACAACACCATGTCACAGACACCTCAGGGCCTGGCACTGTGCATCATGCATGACTCATGACTTCCAAGGTTTCAGATTGACTATTTGCAGGGGCATCTTGAACGCCTCCCTTTGCTTTAGGAACTACAGCGAGGGGTGAGTTCCTGATGAGTCTCTTCTGTCTGCAACGCTGCTTACAAAGGCTCAGCTCACAATTATTGTGAAAAGGTGGGTGAGAGAGTAAGTGAAGGGATGGCTGGGTGGATCAGTGAAAGGGTGAATGGATGAATGAAAGGGTGAATGGATGGATGATGAGAGAGAATGGGTGGATGGATGAGTGAAATGATGGATGGATTGATTAATTGATAAGTGAAAGTGTGAATGGATGAACAGATGTGTGAAAGGGTGGCCGTAAGGATGGATGAGTGAGTGAAAGGGAGGGTACATGGGCAAAAGATTGGATAGATGAGTGAAGGAGTGAAAGGATGGATGGATGGATGATTGAAAGGATGGATGAGTGATAGGGTCAATGGATGGATGCATGAGTGGATGAGTAGATGGATAGTTGGGTGGATGGAAGGAAGGATGGATGGCTAAGTGAAAGGGTCGATGGAGAGAGAAAGGGAGAATGGATGGCTGAAAGGGTGAATAGGTGGAAGGATGAGTGACTGGGTGGATGGATAAGAAAGTGAAAGGATGGCTGGATGGGTGAGAGGGCAAATGGCTAAATGGATGAGTGAAGAGATGGATTGGGTGAAAGGGTGGATGGAGAGAAAAAGTGAGGATGGATGTGTGGATGACTGAAAGGGTGAATGTGTGTAAGGGTGAGTGACTGGGTGGATGGATGAGTAAGTGAAAGGGTGGCTGGATGGGTGAAAGGGTAAATGGATGGATGAGTGAATGGATGGATGGGTGAAAGAGTGGATGAATGGGTGGATAATGGGTGGATGAGTAAAAGGGTGGATGGAGGGATGGATGAGTGAAATGATGGATGGAAGAATACATGATGGATAGGTTTGAAAATGGTTGAATATGTTTGGATCTGGATTAGCGGCATCTTATGTTTGCCACTTTACATCTCACAATGACTATCCAAGCAGATCTTCCCGACCATTTCTCTCACCAAACATGCCTGCTCACAACCATGAATTGTAAACAAAATATCAGACTGGACAACCCAGTGCTGTAACCATATATATAGATTATTATCATATGAAATATCACAAAAAGATCTGCACAGTTGATCAAAGCTGCGTGCATACTGAAAAACTGTGAAGTACACGATTGGTTCAACCTGATATAAACTTATTTTGACTAGTGCTTAAATGGTTTTCTATTTACTTACTTACATAATAATGCGCAACCTCCTCTGATGGGTCTGTAAAACATACCTTTTGTCCAGAAGGTTTGTTCTGAATTTTAACCCTTTGTCCTGAATTTTTACACTCCCCATCCTGAATTTGCACCCATGCCAGTTGGTCACCCTAGTCCTGACACTCCCATACAGAACTACAGAGTGTTCACCCTGCCTTTTCTATTTGGTTACTCTTGTAACCAGATGCACCACACTGCCAAGCTCTAACTCAAGAGGGGCCATCTAATCCCCTTGGCACCCCACTCTTCACAGGGCTGACCAAAGTAGGCTGAGTAAAGCAGTACTCAAAGCTACATCGAGTGTGCCTCAATTGTCATCCCACCGAATCCAGAAAATACTGCACTAGACTCAGTTCAGTAGGTCTTCCTCAAAGGTTTACTTGACTTGCCACATCCAGCACCCAGAAATGCAATGTGTTGCTAGCCGATCCCTTCCTCTGAAGCAAGAAGGAACCGGTAGGAACCATTTTGTTTACCATTTCTTTGCACAATTTACTGATTCATTTGTGTGCCAGTTAATAATGTAACTTTATTTTAAAGGCCTCATCCAAAATGCAGACAAGGGGCATATTTCTCTATATGCGAAACATATTAATTAGTAAGTTTTGGTTCGTTTTTGTTTGTAGTGTGTAGGTCTGACTGCACTCTATTTTAGGTCCTAGGCCAGAATGTGGCAACATGTTTGTGTGTTGATTTCAGGACATGTCTAAGACTTTATGTAATGTGATTTCTCAAAAGAGAGCTGTTTAGCCTCATTCTATGCTAGGCCTTGTTCGAGGCCTAAGCAAAATTTGCAAACTTGGCACTTCTTTCTCTGTGCAGAAGAATTAACTTTTATAGCATGTTCAGGTTACAATTCCTTTTTGCAGATTTTATATCATTTTCATGGTTAATTGAGTAATCCTCAGTCTCCTCATGGCCCAGACTTGAAGGCAGCAACAGATGTGAATAAAACTGTGTTTTTTGTATATAGACATCACTTGCTGGCTGTGAAATAAATTTATGACTAGATTGTACAGATACATTTTTTCAGCATTCTTTACACCCCAGACTGCCTCTTCCTCATTTGTGAATTCTTACTTTTGTTATTACATGTTCTGTTCCCAGAGATTCCAGTCTTACCCTTTCTCCTTGACTTTGTACTAGATTTCTGATTTATGTGATGATTAGCTGGTTGGGAAAGAGTATCTAACGACCTTGTGCAGGGCGTTAAGACTGCATGTAAGTATTCAGTTATCAGACCTGCAGTGCTCCTAGTCTTTACCAATGTTACTTGCTCTGTAAGCTTTAAAAGGCTTAATTTACTAAATATTTCTCTACGAATTAGACCTCAAAGAGTAACCAAAAAGTGTTTCATGAAAGGGCATGCCCCTTGAATGTGGGCCACGCCCCTTAACTGTAGGCCACGCCCCTTAACTGTAGGCCACGCCCCTTGAACGTGGGCCACTTTTTTCGTCAGTGCCCGGGCCAAATTGTGATCCCAATCCGACCCTGGGATGGGTTGCCTGTCTCACACGCTGATCGCAGCCTTGAAGGCAGTCCAGTGTGGCTCATTCCCTCTCCCTCTACTGGCTCGGATGGCGTGAACCACCACAGCATCTGACCTGGGATGGCAGCACCGACAGGGGGAGAGTCTGCCTGGTCACCCACCCAGCTGCGGAGACTGCTCCCGCTTACACCTAGGTACAGAGAAGGTGTGGGCAGTCTGCATTCTGGAAGCTGTCTTGCACGTTGGTGGGCGGTCCATTGTTGGGCATAGTTAAACAGTGACCCAGAGGCCCCAGAGGGTCCCAGACACGCTGCAAGGTTGGCTTCACTATTTTGGAAAACTGCGATGGTTTTAGCACCTGCACCTTGCTTTCGTGTGCAGCTGCCTGCGGATATTCTACACTGCTAAACAGCGGTCCGAGACAAGCTGCCACACCAGAGCTGCTCATTGTCGCCATAGGGGGTGAGACCTCGACTGAGGCCCCTGCTTTGTTCATTGAGGGAATTCATAGGAATTACCGTATTTCCTGTAGTGGGCGCACAGGTGTCCCTGTGCCCACTCTAATTCTAAATATCACCTTTTCCAGGCTCATACAGATTACAGTAGCTCCGCTAAGAAGAGTGCAGGGGTTCCTGCACCTATGTGGGTTTCTTGTTTCTGATGGGCTTATAGTGATAGTTGGTGATTTATGTACTACAGTGATGTTTGGTTATTTATGTGCTTTTACAGGCTCTAAGATGGCTGCTCGGAGCCTCTGCTCCGCTGAAGCCCCGCTTTCACCAACTAAGTGAGGCGCTTAATCCCCACCTAAACAACTGTTTCAACCATCTCCGGACATCAGATGGCAGGGAGCGTCTGATGCTGTGGCCGCCGTTCCAACTGGACGCAGCAGCACCAGGATATTGGCGAAAATCGTACCCGGCGTTTTAACCTCAAGATGGCGCCTGAGAAGGAACGGACCCGCTTTTAGAATTCCTCGAAGCGGATCCATGGGAACTTATACCGAATTAGCAGCATTTTCCAGGGGCTCTACTACCCATTTCCCCAGTGGAATCCCGCTACTGTAACTCGCCCAGCCCTGTTCATGTGACCTGCCCACATCTTCCTCTAGATTTTATGGCGATCCTCCATCTACCCGTGTGCGCCTGTGTGACCCGTCCGCTGTGTGTGTTATACATTCCTGGCTGCTGCGGACGCGCCGGATATTTAGACTGGGATGGCTCCTATTACCGAAGAGCGAGGTGAGAGGACCCCCCTCCCTCACCCCTGCGCGACTCAAAATGGCGGCTCCCACTGCGCTGCCCTCTGTAATGCGAGAAGTGTCCCTACTCGCTTCCTGTGACTGCGCTTCGCCGCGAGCACCTGGCGTCTCCGGGGGATATCTTATGTGCGTATCTTGAGCCAAAGAGCGACCAGTGAGCGGCGGAGAACTCAGCCGCTCCAGAGCAGGTGCCGCCGAGGAGAGGGGTCCCTGATCGGTGAAATTTAAGGAGACAGGCAGAGGGGGAAGGACTGGCGATCACCGTGAAAACATCAAGACGGGCACTGTGAACTGTTGAGGGGAGAGGGGAGCGCAACAGCCATACAACAGGGACCTTAGCTCGAAGGTTTAGCGGTGGGACCATCTACCCCCTCACCCTGCCGAGAGACTTAGCCAATGGGTTGTGAACCAGCGACAGAGAGGGTGCATGGCATGACATGGAACCTGCAGTGTGGCACAAAGCATGCAAAGGGGCCAACACGAATACAGTGGCCAAGCCCAAAAAACAGTGGTATGCAGTGAGTTTTCAGAGCCTACAGGGACACGTGAGACAACAAAGCTGCGATGTAGTCATCCCACACAGTGATCGTTCCTGAAATACTGCCTGTACCTGCCTAAAATGACGGCTGCAACAAACCCTCCTGCGTCTCTCCTGACCTACTCTCCCTCCTCCCCCTACCTCCTACCTCTCCCCGCTCTACTCTTCTCCACTTTCCTGCTACTGACCTTTGTCCTCACCTGTCCTGGCCCTTAGTCCCCACCCTTTTTATCTGTGAACTTTCCCTCGTCAATTGAGATCTAGCTATTTTGTCTGATGCCCGATTGAGCTACCTGGTTTAGCTATAGGGGAGACAGGTCAGGGATTTCCTCCTTGGACGTCACCTACCCAGTTCGTCTTTAGACAGACTTCCTTTCGTCTCTCCTGTCGTCTCTTCCTGCATCCTCCTTCTATTTATGTCTCTCCGTCTCTCCTCTCCCAATGTAGTGATACTAAACTATTTTGTCTGAGGCCCGATGGAGCTACCTGGTTTAGCTATAGGGGATATGGGCTGTGGATTCCCTCCTTGGTCGTCACCTACCCAGTAGGTCTTCAGACAGACTTCCTTCGTCTCTCCTTGTTGTCTCTTCCCTTATCCTCCCTTTCTCACCTCCCCTGCCTCCTCCACTACTTTTCTTTCTCCTTTCTCTCCTCTCCTAATGTATTGCCTATTTTTTGATGTATTGTTAATTGTTGATCTTTTTATGTTACATTGTTGATTCTCATGTAAAGCGCTCTGATACCTTCGGGTCTAGCCAGCGCTATATAAAACTCTTTAAATAAAATAAAAATAACTGCTGCACTTCATACCCTGATGTTATGATGTATGTCATTTTGATTCTTGCATTGTCAGGATAATGACTACTGACTCAGGATTTGCATAGCATGCACAGTATTTATGATTCATGTCGTTTTGGTCTACAATTTCTGCACAATAAACAATATATATTTTTATATAATTATGTGTGGAGTTTCTTTTGTGGTGTATTCCTTGTGTCACTTGTGGGAATGTGTTAAACAAACGTTTTACACAATTCCTCTGATAATAAGCCTGCCTGCTCTGCGCCAAGCTACCAGAGGGTGAGCACAGGTTATCTTTGGTGGGTAACTCCCTTATCCTGACTAGAGTGGTGGATACTGCCTGGCTTGGGTGTATACCCAACCCAATTGGAAACCCCATTTCAAACAGCCTTTATCATCCGTGGTGGACAGGATAACCTCTGTGCTGCTGTCCCTGCAGCTCTATGACATAGACCCTGTAATTGTTCAATGGGCTTTGGGTAATAAACATCCCTTCTGGCCATGCCTGCCTGGGCCTTGCACCATTATCTGAGCTCTTTTTAACCTCTTTGTAAGAGTGTCGTAATTTGGTAGCAATTAGGTTAGCATTTAGCTCAGCTACACAAACTTTTATCATTAAATTGACCATACTTGCGGGGGCCATTTTGAATTTCCTGGCTTCCATTTGCAACGAACATGCGGCCTCGTAGTCAGCATGCCCTTTTGTCCTTCCTCTGTACCAATGACCATTTAACTTGCCCAGCAACAGGCTATTTTTAGCCCTGGTCAAAACTCACGCATGCGTACTCAAACATTTAGATTAGTGATGGTCACCTTTCAGGAATGTTCTCTAAAACTGACCAGTGGTACTAGACTCCTCCCATATGTTGGCTGTGTTCTCAAAATGCCCTTATATGTACCTAAACTGTTCAAAGTATACCGCCTACCCTTTTTATTGCTGTAAAACTGTATAAAAGAGGTCGCGCACCGATGTCCGGTGTGATACTTCTTGCATTACCTAAGGGTGCTGTAGGATTGTACCACCACCCCATGGGGTCTTAATAAACTTGTCTTTTGCATTCCCAGTTTCCGTGCCAACTTCTATTCTATGGTGTTCGAGAGTTTTTTGCAGAGTATGTAGGCCTGACGAAACCCAATACCACAAGAGGAGTTCACCTATCGACAAGAAAACTCTGGCTAAAGAAGTCTTCTTGCAAGCCACAGTCCAGTGACCATTTCACCCTGCTCTACAACAGCCCGTGAAGACAGGGACAACCCAAGAAGATGTAGTCTATGCTATATAGAAGAGTTTTATACGTTTAAAGGAGGCTTGGGTTTTCATTGTCCTTCACTTCCTAGTAGTTTTACTACATCTGAACTAAGAGACTTTCTTCACCATCCCATATAGATGTTTATTACGTACAGGACTCTTGGTAGCTGTTTGCCCCTTTAGGTCAGAACTAGGCCAAGAACTGGAGAAGACCTGCCCCTGTAATTTCGAAAGGAACACGTGAAAGTTGTACTGGAGGATGTGTTTGGAGGAGCATTCGGTAACCAAGAAGACAAAGAACAAGGCTGTATTGACTGAACCTTTCTTAGAGGCCATCTCAAGGAAGTGAGCTGCTTAGGACCATTAGACCTGTAGCCTAGCTGGCCAAAGCTAGACCAAGACCTGAAGTAAGCTTTCTGGGGCAGCAAGAGTGGTCAGCCTTCATTATCCCAACCCATACCATGTCTAGCATTGTAAAATCCTGTGTCTGTTTATTTCTACCTTGTTAGGCCCCAATCTCGTATGTCTCAATGGACTCCAACTCAGGAAGCCATCGGTAACTTCATGACAGCAACATTATCCTCTTACCTCTCCCACGCATCTTGCGATCCTACTGGATTGTGACTTCATTTTGGCTTATATGGGCCCAGAGATTGATTGATTAGAGGACTCAGTTTTCGTGGCAGGGGCTTCTCCTTGGGGTTCGGCAGCTCTGACTGCATTGACAGGTGTAAAGGGCAGAAACCTGGTTCCATTTGGGTCTTTTGTTTCCTGAGGCAAGTTGACACCTACTGTCACCATTTATTCTATCTAACCAATCTATCATGGTGGCTGATAAAATACTCCCTTCCTTTCAGAGTGGACGGCTGCACCAACCTGGCAATCCATATCTAACAGGAGTGATGCTAGTATCCACACTTCCCTGAACCCATTGACGATTATGCAAATATCTTTGTTGATGGCAGTATTTAAGGGAAAAGGGGAATGGGACAAGAGAGAGACAAACAGGGACATTAGATGTCTTTATGTTGTCTTTTCTTAATTACACACTCAACCTGCACGGCAGAAGCATTGATATCTCCACCAGGATATAGTTATCTTAGGATGTGGTCAATGATATTAAAGTTCACTATTTTTACTATGTCACTTGATATACCTTATGTTAAACTCTGTATAAAAAACTGTCAGGGGTTGTTGATAGCTCGACGACTTCCTGGAGCTGAAAGACATAAACACCCTTTGTAAATAATGAATTGAATAACATGAACCATAGTATATGTTCTGATATCGACAACTACTTTCAACAAATTAGAAATCAAGTCTGGGATCGGAATGATACTTACTACACATATTGCATCAGCTGTAATATAATGACTACTCATTGGATAGTGCGTGCACTCTCAGCGATGTGCAATCACTTCACTACCTTATTACCATATGTGTTCATGTGCAACAAAGAAAGTCTGTACAACTCAGAGGGTTCACTCACTGCTCCAGTAAATAGATGTAATAGAGTTCATAATTCTATAAAGGGTAATTTCGGGGTCTAGAATTCTTAACTGTGAAAAGATGACTGTAATACTAAAGTGCAAATGAAAGTGTAAGCCCTTGGAGACATATGTACAAGCCCCTTGCGCCGTCCCATATTTACAAGGCCACGTGAAGCCACTTTGTGTGGCTTTTCATGGCCTTGTGAATTCGGTCCCATGCAACACCCATGAATTCTGCCGAATTCCCAGATTTAAGAGAAATCGTAAACCTGGAAATGTGTCAGAATGCTACATGTCAGAATGTGTCAGAATGCTATGTAGGGAGGTGCAACGAGGAGAAATGTTTCCATTTCCCCTTTCTATGCAAGCATTCTGCAGCACGCATAGAAAGAGGAAAACACCTCTTATGGTTGTTGTTGGGCAGGAGGGTGTCCCTTCCTGCCCAAAAACATTCATCCATTCAACACGAGCATGCTTGCATCGTGATGCAAGGGTGCCTGCATCGACGCATGCGGTACAAAAGGGGGTGGTGATGGACGAAACATCCGAACCGATCAAACACTCACACCCAGTCAAAAGATCTGGGTTTAATCCATCACCGTTCTTTAGCCCACTCTGCCACCCCAGTTCAGATATGGCTATATGCAAATCAGTCTGACCCTGTGCCTCATGGGAACAGTCCAGTCCGAACTGCCAAGCCATGCCTTTCCTGGACCGGAAACAAGCTTCCGAGGACCGGTTTCTGGCATTACAGCCGTCTTCAGCCCGGCTTGCTTGAATCCAGTGGCAAAGTGAGCAAGGGACTCACGTCTGAGCATACCCTGCCACACTTATGGCGGCCAAAAGCGGTACAAAAGGGGGTGGTGATGGACGGAGCATCCGAACCAATCAAACACTCACACCCAGTCAAAAGATCTGGGTTTAATCCATCACCGCATGGCAGACAATTGTGAGCCAGCGCAGGGGAGAGCACAGGGATCCGTCATATCGCTGTAGATATGACACATCCCTGTCCTTTGAAAGTGACTCAATGCGGCTCAGCAAAATGGCTTGCTGCACTGCACTGAGTCACTTTCTCGTAAATAAGACCCTTGGTCTCTAATTTTGATCCAGAATACTTCTCTGAGAACAAGTTTCTTGATGACTTGTGATGAACGCACAGTGAATTTCAGTTTCCTGGCAACAAGATTCTGGCTTCAACATCCAAGTATCAAGATAGCCTGGCGAGGAACGCTGTGAACCATGGGGAACTTAAACTCAATGGACCAAAAATGGCCGCCCCCATCACAAGCCTTGATAGAACCCCTGACACTCTGGAGGAGTGCGTCTCTATGCCTTCTCTGTATGTACAGGTGAGTGTGAGCCACAGATTATGACAGATTTGCCTCTTCCCCTTGAATAACCTTTTTTTCCCTTTGATTTTTTTCTCTTGCTTCTGTTACTGAATTATCTTGCTCGGGTGTTCCTGGCTCAGATGTCCATTTTCTAAGATCACTTAGTCTGTGTATTTTCAGCCTTCATTCGGTCTGGATTTGTGAATACTGCTTTCTCACCACCTCCACTACCTGCAGAATTGATCGTTTTTTGTGCCTTCTGGGTTCGTGAGCTTTTTGTTAGGATTCCAGTTTGTTCATGTGATGGAGCTGTGAACGCTTTGTTCTTGCCTCTACTTACTGAACTAAGCGGTACAAAAGGGAGTGGTGATGGACGGAGCATCTGAATGAATCAAACACTCTCACCCAGTCAAAAGATTTGGGGTTAATCCACCACCGTTCTTTAGCCCACTCTGTCACCCCAGTTCAGACATGGCCATATGCAAATCAGTCTGACCCTGTGCCTTATGGGAACAGTCCAGCCGAACTGCCAAGTCATGCCTTCCCTGGACCGGAAACAAGCTAACGAAAACCGGTTTCTGGCACTGACATGCAAGACAGCCACACTTGCAGCCTCCACTGACATAGGTCAAAAGATACAGATGTTTTTCCTCATCAGCCTAGGCTTTTGGCAGTGTTTTGCTGGCTGTGTTTTCCACCTTGATCCTAGAACCAACCGAATTATCTTTGTACCCAATTGATTTCAGACATAGCTCTATTTGGAGTTGTGGTTGGACCCAAGCCCTAAATTCCTTTTTTCTTTGCCTTCAACCAGTATTTAATTTCTGAAACAAATAAGTGCCAGGGCCAAAGGGTACTGCTTAGGGTGCAACTGCAGCTCGCACCACCAACTGCACCTGCTAGTACGTAGGACCTGGAGCTGCTGCTCTCATGTTTTTTGTGTATATTGAATTGCTAAACTGCGGTGCTCTTCTGAAAATAGGCAGACAGTGCCTCCATGTGGTGAAAAGTCATAGAAAAGTGCTGGTGTTAGGGATTGAGTGCCAGTGGCAAACGCTGGCACAAATTAAGCACTGCCTCTTCCCCCTTTGCTAGTGACACAATCTGTTGCTTCCTAGTTTGTCCCTGGCCTAGAACCTGCAATGTCAGGCAGGGACGTCAGGAGTCTACTTTAGCAGCTGCTGCAGGATGTGGGTGCCACTGGGTAGCTCTGATTAACATAAAGCATGAAAATGGCTGTTTATGCCGCCATTTACTTTGTTTGGAAACTCTGGTCTTCGAGCAGAAGCTCGTATATGTCACTGAAAGAGGCGAGTAACATTGAGCAGAGAGGTGGGGATCAAATATAAGAGAGCAGAGAAGAAGTGGAGGGAGGGATGGAGCGAAGGATGGATGAATGAGTGAGTGTGCGGATAGATGTATGTATGGATACATTAAATGATGAGGAGGTGCTAAATAGATGGATGGAAGGCAGATGGTTTTATGAATGAGCAGGTGGATGGATAATGGATGGATGGAATGGTTGATGAGACTCTGGGTGCGTGGGTGAAGGATGGGTGTATGGACAGATGGGTAGATAGATGGGTTGGTTGAGGAATGTATGGGTGGATGATAGATGACAGATGGTAGCTCGATAGATGGATGCATAAACGGATGGATGGATGGATGGGAGGGTGGATGGATGGATCAATGAATGAATGGACGGACGGATGGATGGGTGGTTGGGTCGATGGATGGATGGAAGGAAGGAAGAATAAATGGATGGGGAGAAGGAAGGAAGGAAAGGTGAATTGAGGTGTAAAACGTGCCCTTTGGCCACATTGTTGTCAGAATGATCTCCATGGGAGTAACCCCATGTGAGTTAATGCCAGCCGTGCTGGCATCATTCCCAGTATGGGTGGAAGTGTAGGTATTTTTTATTTTCTGGCTACTCGTCTGATCATCAGCTCATGTCGCAATATAAGGAAGGAAAATAGGAAAACTACAGTTATGGAAAGAACTCATGATGTGATCAGTTTGTAAAAAAAAAAAAGTTTGCTGCTAGATAGCGTGGACGTCATCATGCTCCAATTGATGCGTAATTAACAGATAATGGGCACGATTGTGACTAATTAACAAGAACCAAGCCCAGAGAAGGGCGCGCCGGCCATGCACACGCCTGACTGTCTGCAAACCTTGAAGACTCCCTGCGCAAACGAGGAAACCTGCAAAACAGGCCTAACACGGGCGACTTGAGAAGCAGGAAGAGACCTCGGTGACGACAGCTACAGCCATCCAACAGGAAACGCCCAGAAAGCAAATCACTCTTAATTGTGTCAGAGGAGGGGGCGTGGCAGCTAGGGCAGGGAGCATGCGGCCAAGACCTGCCAATCACCTGTCAATCAAACCAGACACAAAATAACTACACAAGAGTCAATCAGGGTCACATTTGAAATGGATGCTCTGATGACTTTGAATTCATGGTGTCCATGTGGCTGAGGGAAGGCGATCACTCATTTACATAGCCCTGCCCCCCACATCTGACTATTTAGGGTATACACCCATATGTGTTGGCCTATGCGTCTCATTTATATCCTTCTCATGGGGAACGTGTGCGGTGCTTCCCCCTTCCTTCCTAAAGCAAACTACACACTATAGGGCCAGATGTAGGAGCCAAAATACCGGTCGGTAACGGCCGATTTCGGCCGTTACCGACCGGTATTTAAGA
Source organism: Lissotriton helveticus (assembly GCF_964261635.1). Taxonomy (NCBI): domain Eukaryota; kingdom Metazoa; phylum Chordata; class Amphibia; order Caudata; family Salamandridae; genus Lissotriton; species Lissotriton helveticus. Next base: position 1,591,581,848 of record NC_136069.1, on the reverse strand, counting down.
ATTGGCACGTAGGGGGCATATTTTACCGATTTGGTAAATTTACTGAATCAGTAAATTTACCGAATCGGTAAAATACAGAATCGGTATTTTTACCGATTCGGAAACTTCCATATGTAGGTGGGACTCTTCAGAGTCCCAAAGGCATTACAGAATCGGTATTTTACCACCCAATCCAATTGGGTGGTAAAATACCGAATCCAGGTGTGCATGCACATGTGTGCATGCACACCTAGCCATGTGACAGACAGACATGCCCTTAGGGCATGTCTGTGTGCCACATGGCACACATGCCCGTCTTTGGGGTGCTAGAGGGTGTCAAAGTGACACCCCCTGCACCCTTGCTGAAATCGGTATTTACTGAATCGGTAAATACCGATTCGGTATTTCCCATTGACTCCTATGGGCTTCACAGCCCATAGGAATCAATAGGAAATACCGATTCGGTATATACCGAATTTTAAAGAATCGGTAATTCAATTACCGATTCTCCCTACATCTCCCTCCTTCAAATTTACCGATTCATAAATACCGAATCGGTAAAATTCGGTATTTATGAATCGGTAAATTCAGATTACCTACATCTAGCCCTGTGCCTGGTTCCTAGTAACATTGGTGCTATATGTAACTCAAGGCTACTGGAATCATGTGATTGTGCAGCTGTGGCGTTTTTAGCATAATTATAGATTTGCGGCAATTGCCACACAAGCCACCATCTGCTGCATGATCTTCAGATTTTACCCCCACATTTTTTTTGTTTCTAGCTCAAACTGTTCTAAAGTTACCAGAATCGCAGCAACACACGTTGGCGCACACTGGAAGGCCCTTTACAAAGGTTGACTGGTCACTTTTCTTTTGCTTATTGCTCTGTTTGGCTGTTAAACTGGTACTAATTAGGTGCGCCCAATGTCCAGTCAGTGTTAACACACGTAAAAATCACAAACTAATGAAGTAACACTATCATAAAATGTGCTACATTACGCCGCATAATTTGCCTTTTCTTGTTGCATAAATTACTCAACCCTGTCGCATGTTGTTGTTGTTGTAAATGTTTTTGTACTTGTATAGCGCACAGCTACCCGCAGTGGGTTTCCCGGTGCTTGTACGAATACCGCAAGGGAACCCTTCCTGGCTTTCCCTGTGAAGTGTCCACTCCTGGGCACCCCCATGGTGCAGACCAGGCATCCCTCGCGTTGTGGGGGCCGTTGTGGAGACTAAGCAAGCTATTGCCCAGGGATGTATGACATTACAACGCATGCATTTACATCGCATGCCTTTACAACGTAAGTATTACAACGCAGTCCATTACAACGCATAGTGCTTTGGGGTGCTGGATAGTGAATAGTTTAATTTACTATTCCAACTCCAGTCCCCGTGGACACTAGGGAAGGTTATTGGATAGTAAATTAACCTATTCCCTATCCTAGAGCGCCCCCCAAAGCAATGCGTTGTAATAGTTTGCGTTGTAATGGTTGCGTTGTAAAGGCTCTGCGATGTAAAAGTTGTGTTGTAAGTGTTGTTCACCATTGCCCAGAGTTGCAGCGTGGGACCCATGATCAGAATAGGCACTGAGGCGAGAATATCCGGTCTGGGGAATGAATGAGCCCGAGACCCGCCGAGGCGGGAATCGAACCCTGGTCCCGGGCCAGAGCTCTGCATCGAGGTCTGCCTGCTCTAACCATTGAGCCACACTTCTCCGCATAATTTGGCCCTGCCCTGCTGCATAATTCCAGAGGCCCTAATGTAACTCAACTAATAACCAAACAGCTGATCGGAGTGACCCTCCCTTGACAGGATGGATGCCCCCCACCTATCACCCAAAGACCGGCATTATGCAATTAACACTAGCTACATAACTACAAAACTCAGTCACGGCCCGTGCAGGTAAGCGTTGTGGGGCAGGGGTGGGGAATGGAAGAGACAAACAATGGAATCAGGAATATGAAATAAATAAATAAAACCATTTACCTTGTGCGGGGATGTGGCGAGCGCAAGGTAAGTGGTTTATATTTATTTATATATTTTTATTTTCTCTATCCCGTCGTTTGTCACCTCCGTCAACCCCAACCACCACCACACCCCTGCTCTGCCTCACTGTGCTTACCTGCACGGGCTGCCACTGACAAAACGTAACTGCTACATAAACGCATACCAAGCTGTGCCTGGAGGCCACTACCATCAATCACTCTAATATGCCATAGAACTGTTTCTGGGAAATGGGTTGTGATAGTCCAAGCAATAAATATAGATGCCTTTAAATTCTGTATTTATCTTGTAACATTTGCTGTGCTTCAAAGATGGAGGTCAAATGTCAGGCTATGTCTTCTGACAAATTGCTGCTTGTTTTTTTAACATGGGGATTTGTGTTTACAAACTCCTATCACTGTGTAGTCAGAGAAAGAAAAGTAAAGTGAATTATGTGACAATCTTTCTGGGGTACAGGGAGCGTGAAAGGAAAGGCTCTATGATGTCATTTTTAGAAACACACAACAAAATATAAATACTTGGGCATGAACTGTACACATTCAAGCAGTTAGTAAAAATGTATTTGTGTGAAAATATAGTGGCCTTTTAAATGCAAAATGTGCTGTCTAAAAATGACTGCGCTACCAAACAATCCTTTATAGACATTAAATAGTTTCCCACCTCGTCTATTAAAGCTAGGTGGGTCATTAAAGTTTGTCGTGCTAATAAGTGGGTCGTGGTTCTAGAAAGGTCGTGATGCACTGCATTACAGCCTTCACTAGAGGCTCTTCTAAGCAAACCTCACGCAGTCGTAACATTCTGAGACTTGTGTAAACATAAAACGTTTGCTGTGCACAATGAGGTTTAAGCACACTCTACTGGCCTTCTCAGCACATGCAACCTTTGCAGAGGGAGGAACCAGTCCTGTGCACAACCCTTGGGATGGTGTAGACGTGTGGGTCACATATACTGCTGTTGAATGACCAATAAAAAGCAGCACATATACAGATGGGGTAAGATTGTATTGTATTGTATTGTAATTGCATTTATATAGCGCTTACTACCCCTGGCGAGGCGTCAAAGCGCTTTTTTGGCGAGTGGCACGCTACTCCGGGACCCATAGAGGATTAGTGTTAAGTTAATATAGTGAAATATGAAAGTAATTTGAGTAGTTGATATGTTAGTCAGTTATTTGGATTCAGAAGGATAGCGGAGGGATAGAAGAGGGAAAAAGGTTTTCATTTACATAGCACTTGTTACCTCTGATGGGGCGTTAAAGTGCTTTTTTTGGCGAGTAGCAAGCTACTCCGGAACCCATAAAGGATTAGTGGTGAATTAGTAGAGTATAATATGAAAGTAGTTTGAGTGGTGGATATTAGTCAGTTATTTGGATTGAGAAGGATAGCATATCATTGCAGTGACATAAAATAACCCTCCATAAACCTGCTACCAGATACATTACGATAGGCTCAGCCAATACTAAGGGCACATCACGTCAGTGAGTATCAGTGATGGTGAACCCATTGGTAGCGTTGATAGTGAACACATAAAGTGCTTGAAAGGTCTAGACCTCCAGCGTAGCACCTTCGTGACTTACTCGCTTGACATCCCAGTGTCTGATGTCTCCGGTGCAGCGCCTGTCCTGAACTTGAAAAGTCAGTTACAAATTCCGCACTGTGCCTCGAGCACACTGATAAACTGGAAAATCAACATTGATGATGCGGCTTCACGCGGAAGCAGCCACCAAGGCCACTTACGTCTCACCTGTACATTCCTTGGTCTCCGCAAACAGTCTAACTTGGCAAGACAATTGCTTTCCAGGGTTATCCACGCGACTTGCTGCTAAGATTAGTCTTTATTTGCTTATCTTGAGATCCCTGTTCACCCTGACCACTCTCAGCTAACTCACCAGCAGGACCCCAAAGATTGTGACCAGAGAGTTTCTGCTTGTAATCGCTAGAAGAGACCTCGTTTAAATCATGCGTAATCTTCTCCAAGATCGTTACTGATTCCCTGCCACCATCTCACCGCTGCCCACTTCATGCCCCGCCTTTTGCATAAATCCATTGCGCCAAGGCTGCAGTAATGTCATTTGTAGGACAGTGGGCCGTCCCTGCAAACCTCCTGCACCCTTTATACCCTTCAAAACTCACCTCATAGCAACCAAGATCTTTCCTTGTGAACAAAACCAGTATCATGATATTGGACTTGGAAACCCAAAACTGCTAGATATTGACTTGGGAACCCAAACCTGCAAGTCATATGGACTTGGGAACCCAAAACTGCAAGTCATATGGACTTGGGAACCCAAAACTGCAAGTCAAATGGACTTGGGAACCCAAAACTGCAAGTCATATGGACTTGGGAACCCAAAACTGCAAGTCATATGGACTTGGGAACCCAAAACTGCAAGTCATATGGATTTGAGAACCCAAAACTGCAAGCCATATGGACTTGGGAACCCAAAACTACAAGTCATATGGACTTTGTAACCCAAAACTGCAAGACATAGGGACTTGGGAACCCAAAACTGCAAGACTTAGGGACTTAGGAACCCAAAACTACAAGTCATATGGACTTGGGAACCCACCACGGCAAGTCATATGGACTTGGGAACCCAAAACTGCAAGTCATATGGATTTGGGAACCCAAAAATGCAAAGTCGTATGGCAACAGGGTCATCTCATTGTATGATCTGTGTGCTCTAGAACAACATTTAAGCAATTGTGTTTCTGTGTCATCATAACATGTATGCCAAAAAACTAATATAAACATTTTAGAAATGTGTGAGGAAAAGTGGGAAAAAATAGTTCATTTTACAGCACACTTCTCAAATAAATTAACTAAAAATATGGGATTAACAGGCAATTCCGAAGGAGTATTTGTGAATTGGGGACCGCCGGACCGGTACTCATGTTTCCTCATCAGACTTTGACCCAGAGCAAGAGAGAGAGAAATAACACAAAAGAGTGGAAGCGAGAAGGAAGAAAAATATGGGGAAACAGTGACAAAGAAAGAGAGCAGGGATAAAAAAGAGCATGAGAGCAAAAGATAAAGTGGCAGATGGTGAATGAAAGAGGCGTCCGGTGCAGCCTCGGTGTTCGGCCACGGGCTTCTGCACAATACTTTGGGCCCAAGCACTAATTCTTTTACAAATTAAGCACTGGTTTGTGGACTTCTTTTTCCATTCCATAAACATGAGTGTCATGCATACAAAATGTATCTAAAATTGTGAGTGAAATACCGAGAAATTGTGTGAACACCAAAGTGCGAAATTCAAGAATGATGTGAATTTCACTGGCGTAATTCAATTTCGCCCGTGCGCAGCAAACAACTTTCAGTTGATAGTAGGAAGATAACTCCAGCGGTACTCCACAATTTGAGGAAAATATGTTTTCAGTATTTTATCTGGACAACTGGATATGTTGCTCATTCAGTGGAAAGAGTCTGTTTCATTGATGTTTTGGGTGCATTCATTGATTTACGCCCTTCCCTCGAGGGCAGATCAGGAAGTGTAGATTAAGACCCACGTCACCGCACGGGCTCCGGGCATTCCCTGACTGCGGCCCTGTTATCAGCTGCTGCAGATGTGTACCCTCGGTGCGTGAAGGGCGTGCGCGGGCGTGCCCTCGGAGCGCCACGCAGCCAACAGGCCGATGAATGGAGGGGTGGGAGCAGCTGGCTGGCGGGAGCCCTCCCTCCGCAAACAGTGGGAGAAGGTCGAAGGGAGGGCTCGGCTGAGACATCCGGGAGGGGTGGGCCGGTTCCTGGTCAATCCAGCTCCCGAGAAAGGGCGCGCAAAGGGATTTTCCCTTCAGGTGGACTGGCGCCAACGGATAGGAGGCCTATACATCTTCAAACGAGAAGAAAAGGAACGTATGATCATGACGCTGGGTACTTTTTACAACCCGTCATTGATAGTGAACGCGCACACATGCATTTGGGCCACGTGGTGGCCCTCAAAAATTTGAACAGGTGCAGCGCTGAGGCCGGAAGGCACGTAGTAGTGGCATAGGTACCCTTGTCCCACAACCCTCACCGCCCAAATGATACACAGACAAGTATGTTGGGATTAAAAAGGTTGCAGGTTTATTTGTGGTACAAATAACAGAGCGGGTTAACTGACAGGCGACCCCCCACCCCGCAACCCCTCGTTGCAGGGCGCCTGAAGTGGAGCCAATGAAGCAGACACTATTGGCCCTGGCCATGTGTCGGACCTGGGAGGCAAGCCTCCCCCCGATGGACCTATCGTCCACCTGCCCCACCCCCTCTGGACCAGGGAGAGTTAACTCACACCTTGCCCAGTCAGGAGGGGCGTTATTAGCAAACCCCCGGTTGCTCAGGCTTACAACCGCCCTAAGGACTAACGGGGTGCCGTAGAACCAAGTCCCCAAGAAGGGCCCCTCGGCTTATGTATGACTCATTATTGTGCCTCTTGCACTGTGGCTTCAGGTCCTGTTCCTGCGCCTGTCCTGCATGGGGGTCGCCATGTAACTCCTCCTGCAACCTGAAAAAAAAACAAAAAAAAAAACAACAACATCATTAGTAATCCCCCCTCCTCACTTCCCCCCTTTCAGCGGGTGAGTGGTAGGGAGGGGAGCGAAATTGCGGACCTCGCGTCCGCGTCGTGGGGGGGGAAAGTGAGGGGCAAGGGAGCTAGGGCCTGGACTGGGGCTGGCGAGGACAGCCTGGGGGCGACCGTCGGAGAGGGAGGTCAGAACAAAGAGGGCGCCCGGGCGGAAGTGTTCCCCTTATCAGTGCTGCAGAAAGGGGGGGTGGCCTACCCTTGTCCCACCCCGCCCCCTGTCCCTCCCCCTGGCGGGCCCGCGGTTACCTGCGCCCTACTACGGGGTTTGCCCTCCTATGGGGTCCCCTGCAGGGACCGCGGGCCTCCCGCAGTGCCTGTGGGCGCGTATTCTAAACCTTTTGGAAGAGGTTGCTACCTGTGTCAGCTGGTGACGTTTGAAAGTGGTGAGGCATCAAAGTTTGTGATGGGGAGGGCGGTTCTCCCGTTTGTCCAAGAATTTGTTTTCACAAATAGTGGGCAAATGGTGCATTTTCAAGCAAATTTGACATAGCAAGAAGGTTAATAAGGCAATTGTGAACGTGTAGTTATGACATCAATAAAGAGATTTCATCAGTGCTTTAAATGGGCCGGTTCTCACCGGTACAGAGTACCGCCACTTTTTATTTTTCTCCCTTCGTGTACTGGAACTTTTCCTTCGCCAAGGACAGTACCGGTACTCTTAGGGGAAAGTCAGGAAGTGCAGGCTTGATGGCATTGGGGGCTGTGATCTGCTCAGCTACTGCCGAAAAAGAGAAGGCAGAATGAAGGGAGGGCAGTGTACACCTCTAAATGGAGCCGCTGCTGAGAAATCCTGCCGCGGCTCATTTGCATCACTTAAGGGCTGTAAGTTAAGGGTCCAAACAGACCCTGCCCAGTCAATCACATTGTAGGTGTGGGACTCTGAGCCTACACCCTACCCCACAATCTAATTACAGCGTGACACCCGAGATTAATGCACCTCTCAGCACAAGTCTGGGGGGGGGGGGGGTTCACACACTACCCAGCATCAGATTGGGAAAGCAGACATTGGGCGATGGGATGGTGCCTAAGGGTCTTTTCTTCCTTGCTTGTCCAGGCTAGCGCCCTGAAGCTATAGTTTGCTGGGAAAGGGGGAGAGTTAGTAAAGTGGCCTTGCTGTGTGCCTGTGGTTAGCACCTTCGCTCCAGAGTTTTTCAGGCCTTGGTGGGGGGTTATGTTTGCATAGACTGTGAGGCATCTTTCCCAGATAGGAAAATTGAGAGGATGTAATGTTAAGGTCAGAGCTGCCTAACTATGGAAATAGGTTTGAGCCCCAGCTTCAGCTCAACATCCTGTGATTTGGGCAAATCACTTTTATGTTTCATATGTGCCTAGGCACAGAGATAATCTGCATTGGTATGACATTCCCACAATAATAAACTTAACCTTTTGCACATGGGGGGAAAAACCAAATACTCTACAGATAGCAGAAGTATTTCTGTATTATCAAGCACAACTGGCACAAAGAAAACGTGGCTCCCATTAAATGCCTGCCTCCAAGCTCCGCCTTTAGCCCCGCCAATAATAGCCCCTCCTCCATTCACTGCTTAAATTGAGGAGTACCTGCACTTATTTTTTCCCATTTAAAGCACTGGATTTCATATGATAATGACGTAGGTAGCTGCTTATTCAGTATAAAGAGAGAACTTCAAACCAGACTTTCACATAACAATGCTGAAAACCTCACAGATTTCCTTATTTAGTGATATAACGCTTCAAATGAAATCTACTGAGGAAATTATTGTGATGTGTGGGACTGGACACAGTGAGACAGCAAGGAATAAAGATTACATCCATGTTATGTTGTGTTCTGCTCACTGAGGGCATGCCTTTTATGGTATGCAGTTTGTTATGAAGTAATGTTGTATTGCACTGTACTTACCGTGTGTTTCTCGTGCTCTCTAATCTTACCTCATTGTAGAATTTTCACTTCCTTATGTTCTTAAGAATGTTAGGCTGACAAGACTCGACCTTTGGCAGTTCCTGCTAGATCGTCGAGGGTCTTGGATGCCAGGTTACTCTCTCTTCAATAAATCCTGCTTAATCGACCAGCAGTGTCCTTGTTTTCATCATAACACAGTTATGTTGCATGTCGGGGTGCCATCTCCCCCTCAGATCTCACATTGTGAGTCAGTTCTGCTTCTCAAAGTGATGTCCACAGACACATGCAGACCCCACAAACAGGATCGGCTCGAGAGAGGGAAGTGAATGCCCCTACTGTGTGTCCCTTATACTTCCATGCAGCCTTCAAAGCGCTTGATGGCCACACCCCCTCTACAGGGGAGGGTCCGAGCCACTGGGGCTGCCAACAGGCAGGGGGCCACAGCCTGGCTAAATTCCCTACGTCTCATGAGTCATGGCAGAAAATCTAAGTTAAGTTGGTTGGACTGCACAGTTCCCGTCTCCTGGTCCACCAATGGATGCAGAAGTGGCCTTTGTTAAGATAGCGTCCTGGGCGGAGAGAAATTTGCCGCCCTTGCGGATGCTAGTGAATTAAATGGGGCAGCAGGGGGCCCCTTTCATGGGTCAGACCCTGTCAGAGCAGTGACTGGTCCCTGAACACAAACATCTCCTGGCCACCCCCAGCTCACCTAAATCACCGATAGCTTAGCTGCCTCACGCTGATGATGGTTTTGCTGGTGTGTGTCAGCAAGGGAGAGACGGTAAAGGGAGGACCACAGGGTGTTAAACACAGTGCCCACGGTGTGAAAAGGATGGATTAAAATCACTTTAAACTGGCAAATCAGACAGAAAGAAGGACGCAGGGACACGGACATGTCTGGAGCAAGATGACAAGGGTGCTGTTTTTGGCATTGGCACACAGCTCCGTACGCCCCTCAGAATACTGGCGCCAAGCTCGCCCATGCAAAAGGTTGGCCCTGAATGGATGCATGTTTGAATGAAGAAAAATTCCTTTTAAACTGGGTGGGCCCCCGAAAGAACGAGATGAACGGGGCTGGACTGGGAACCCAAACCAGTCCTGGCACTTAAGTTGGACTGGCCGCTGGGAGGTGGGCATGTGCTCGGGAAACACTGCTGCTGCTGCTTTTGGTAGAAGGGGCCGATATTGCAGCACTACTGCAAAACCAGCCCCCTGTACCAAAACCGCCCACCACCGGTCCAAAACCAGCCCCCACACTTCCGGCCCAACGGGAAAACGCCCAGTGCCAGCTACGGCCAGTCCGGCCCTGGAGATGAAGGGACTCCGACACTCCTGTATCTCGTGGTTGGCTGAAAACCTCCCCCGAACTGTAGTCGTGGCAGGCAGTAGCGGTTTTACTTACCTGTAAAACTCCGTAATCCATACATTACTACCCCCACCCTGCCCCTCCCCCTGCCCACGTCACCGCCCTACAGAAACACCTACTGACGACCGCTACTGATGGCTGGGGCTGAATATACTAAACTGCTTAACTATTAAGAGGCGTGGCCTTCATCAGGATGCTGTGTCCATTTACCACCAGGTTTCTTCACTATCTTTCTTCTATTACACAACACACTCACCCAGGTATGAGGATTACAAGGTAATCACTTTTGGAAATTGCAGAAAGACGTATAATTCAATGGAATGTTTTATTTGTGATGTAATGTCTTGAACCAAGCAAACGCGCAAACCATGTCCAGAATAAACAGCGCGCGCGCGCTGTAACTTCAAAGCATCCCACGAGACCCACTCGACGCTAAAAGCAATTCTGTTCCAAAAGAGCTCAGCGAGAGCAGATGAATCATCAAACTAAGTGTCGCTGAGGCCTGGGGAACATTTTGATCACACTGCAAAATGTGTGAAATTCCTGACATTCTGCATTACGCAGCTTGGCAGAAGTTTTTTAAGTGAGCGCGAGAAGAATAACTCGCTGAGAGAAACGTCCTTCTGGAAGCAGCCTCATGCTGGTAATGAGCACTGAGGCTGCAGACAAGATCCTCCTCTTTATGAATAATAGTGGTGAGGGAAATCAAAATGGACTGCATCAGGTTAATGCAGTGCTTAATTTGAGCAGGTGGTTTCCGGTGATCAGCACCTGCACTTAATTGTCAACCGGTACTTATGAAAGCTTCCACATGGTGGCACTGTTTGTGAGATAAGCAGACGCTCCATTCATCTCATCTTCTATGCTCCTTAAAGGTTTTACTAGTAACTGATGTAACCTGGTAATTTTGTAACTTGGTCGAACCTCATATAAAGAGCTCTGATACCTTCGGGTCTAGCCAGCGCTATATAAAACTCTTTAAATAAATAAATAAATAAATAAACAGTTGTTTATTAATTCAATATACATTAAAAACAACGGAAACCTGCCTCCCAAGCCATTCTTATAGATTTGGGGTCCTCAAACAGTCTGAATTGCCTCACAAGTACGAGTGTGATGGTTAGTGGTTGTGTAGGTACTGTCGTAGGTAGTGCTGGCAGTGGCAATGGTTGGTGCAAGCTACGGTGGTCCCCTGATGAGGGTCCTGGCACTTGTTTTTTTTCTTTCCCAAATTAAGCACTGGGTTAATACATACTGAAGGAACAGAGAAATAGCTCAATGGGGTTAGGTTAATACATTCTGAGGGACCCGAAGAGGGATTCTATCTGGTTGAGTGATGAGGGAGCAGAAAAGAGCAGCACGGGGTCTAAGTAGTACTAAGCAATGCTATTTACTTTGCTGCCAAAGTTAATAGCTCAAAACATTGAAATACCCAAAGCATAGGGTACATTATTTAATTATGCACCTCAAAACGATGATAGGGACTTCCCTTATTGCCTGCTATCCTACAGATCCAAAGGCGCACAAACCACAAAATGTGCGGTTTGGCGCACAATTTGGTGAAAATTGAGCAACAAAGAACCCCAGGGCGTGAAATTTGACACCTGTGTATTATTTTTCCAGCTCAGCGGCATTCCTCATAAACTGGGTGGGTCCCGGAAGAACGAGGTGATGGGTATCCGACACTCCTGTATCTCGTGGTTATTATAATCTATATGCAGGACCACTGGAGTTATGTGGCAGGGGAGGACGAAATTATGCACTAGGGTTGACTAAATTATACTGCACTAAAAGGCAAATTATGCGGCTTAATGCGCCACATTTTGTGATAGCATTATTTTTGTCATTTGCACACCTGGTAACAGTGTCTGAGAAAAGTGTTCACCCTAATTAGTACCAATATAACACTCAAATAAAGCAATAGGCAAATGAAAGATAACCATTTTGCGCAGGGACACAAGTTGCCATATGTTTTGTAATGTTTGATCCGTTTGAGGTAGAAGCAAATTTTTTCTTAAATCAAATCAAAACATAAGGCGGCAGATGTAGCAAATCCATAATTATGCAAAAATAGCCACAGCAGCAACATTGCATAATTCCAGTGGCCTTGGGTATAAGCTGAAAGCTTCCCAAACCCCTGCAACCTCCCCTCCCCTCAGAACTGTGGTTGCGGCAGGCAGGACCTTAATGTTTATAGGTGATTTTAACTTCCACTTGGAGCTCACAAACAACCCTGACACTGATCATCTGGTGAATAATTTTAATAGTTTTAACTGTAAGAAGATTATAAAGGAAGCAACTCACCAGGCCAGTCATACTCTTGATGGAGTATTCACTAACAATCATGATCTGAGTTTGGATAAGGTTTTGCCAATAGTATGGTCTGACCATGAGGCCTTTTTTCTCTCACTTACTGTCCCCCCAATAATGGCCCTGGCACAACTGTATCCAGAACCTTCAAAGACCGTCCCTGGAAGAACCTTGATTTTGATTAGTTAACCCCTTCGCAGCATGGGTAATTCCCCCGGGGTGCGGTGGGGGGAGGGGCCGCGCACGGTGCCGCGGGGCTCATGACGAGTCCAGCTCGCATGCCTCCCACTCCAATAGAACGCCCGCACGGGTGTGGAATTCGCCACGCGGTTGAGTGGCGCTGCCGTTATGACGAGCACAGCTCGTCATGAGCACAGCTCCACTGTGCCTCATGACGAGCTGGGCTCGTCATAAGCATCCATAGGGTTAAATAGTATTCTTTCCAATTCAAAACCAGTCACAGACAACAACATAGAAACTGCTGCAGTGAACTACACCCATTGGTTAGAGTCGGCAGCTCTCTGACTGGTGCCAGAAAAACAAATTAAGTGCCAAAGAAAAAACCCACCCGCCCCTTGATATTCACAAGAATTAAAAGCTTTCAAACAGAAATGTAGACTCCTAGAGTGCAGATAGAGGAACTAGTACAGCACAGAAGAAAATACTAAATATAAAAGGTTTCTCGTGGATTATAAGGCTCGAATCATTGCAGCGAAGTCCAAATACTTTACTGAAAAGTAAATTCAGCTAAAGGCACCACCAGAGAACTATTCAAAATGGTTAAGTCTTTGTCTAATTTTAGCAATGGGAGCACATTTAACCCCGATCAATCCTTCTGTAATAAAATGCCAGATTTCTTCCAGGCCAAAGTGAATCTTTTCTTTCAGGATTTCAAACAAAACCTGAAGACCTTTTGTGCAGGAGATGGCCTGGCCCCCGCAGAGGGTTTAGACACCCAACTATCCCTCAAAAGCCCAGATGATACAAAATGTGAAACTTTTAGCCTACTCTCTAAAGAAAAGGTGATTAATTTCATCGTCTCCGCCAAACCAGAGGCCCCCTCAGACCAGTGCCCACCTCAGGTACTACACGAGATCCCTAGGTCAGTAGCCGGGCCGCTAACTGATCTACTAAATAAGATATGGACCACAGGACTGTTCCCGGCTATTTGGAAAATAGCCTCCATTCTACCTTTGGTGAAAAAAACCTTAATTGGACCTGAATGATGTAAGGAATTACAGGCCTACATCGTGCTTCCCCTTTCCAATGAAGATACTAGAGAAAGCTATGAATGAGGAAATTGTATCCTTTCTAGACGATAACCAGCTTCTCGGCGTCTCACAGTATGGTTTCAGGGCAAACCACTGTACAGAATCAGCTCTGGTAGCAGCCTCTGAAGAATTGAGAATGGTAGTGGACAAGGGCGGAAAGGCAGCATTGATTTTACTAGATCTATCTGCCGCCTCCGATACGGTCCAACATTACTCCTCCTAAATTGGCTTCAGTCATTGGGCTTTGACAATCAAGCACTGGTCTTGCTGACCTCATTCCTATCCGATAGGCATCAGATCGTGGAGCTGGAAGATTCCATCTCGGACCCCTTCTCCCTCCCCTGTGGGGTGCCTCAGGGGTACTCTCTTAGAATGTATGAAGTTACATCGCGGTCTTTACACCGCGATACGTTTACAACGCAAGTCGTTACAACGACTTGCGCTGGAGGGCACTGGACTCAGGAATAGTATGATTTACTATTCCACCTCCAGCCTACGTAACAGTAGGGAAGGTGTTAGAATAGTAAATCATACTATTTCTTAGTGTAGAGCGCCATGCAGCGCAAGTCGTTGTAATGACTTGCGCTGTAATGGCCACGTTGTAAAAGTATTGCGGTGTAAAGACCGCGTTGTAACAGATGTCTCCCCTCTCTTAGCGCCAAGCTTTTCAATATCTATGTTACTCTTCTGATAAACCTTATAAGCAGTTTTGGCTTTGCAGTTTTCTCCTACGCTGATGACACACAAATTGTGGTGTCTCTATCATTTGATGATGAAAAAGAGGCAAAACATTTCTGCAGCTGCATGTCTCACATTGCTAAGTGGATGCAAAGAAACTGCTTGAAGTTGAACTCAGATAATACTGAGGTCTTGCTTTTTGGGAATTACTTCTCCTTTTGGAACGCGTTATGGTGGCCATCTGATCTTTGCCCCCTTCCTACTCCTGCTCAAAAAGCCAGAAATCTGGGGGTCATCTTTGATAGCAAACTGTGCTTCTCAGCGCAAATAAACCAAATCCTCTTGTTGTGCTTTTTTTGGCTCAGGACGTTAAAGAAGATTTTACCGTTCATTCTGCTGGAACTACAAAAAACTGTGATGTTGGCACTCCTCGTCTCAAGGCTAGATTACTGCAATGCCTTGTACCTAGGCACTCATAAGCAACTGGTGAAAACACTTCAATCCCTACAAAATGTAGCTGCCAGATTGCTTCTGAAAGTCCCCAAATTTGCTATATCTCAAGTGTTGCAGGGTTTACACTGGCTTCCAGTGAGGAACAGGATCAAGTTTTAGGCACCGTGTCTGGTGCATAAGGGTCTGCACCAGACCGGACCAGAATATTTTCAGAAAATCTTCGCCTGGTATTCTCCCAATTGGATCATTAGACCTAGTTCAGCCAGATTGGTAACTGTACCTAGAATAAACAAAGTTAGATGCGGTGTAGGACCTTCTCCTTCGGCGCTGGAACTCTTTGCCTCTAACTTTGAGATCCCAATCGAACTTGCTGCAGTTTAGGAAGCAGCTAAAAACATGTCTCTTCGCTGAACCACTCAGGTAAGCCTAGTGATCCACACTCTCTTTACTGGCTTTCTGGTGACTAACCACCACCGCTAAGCACCTTCCGGTAATTGTGCGCTCTATAAAATAAATTTACAACACATTACATTACAATGTACTCCTAAACTGCTCATAACAGTCCGTCAGAGAATTCTCAGGGTACCCAGATGCTGGTGAAAAAACACCAAATCAAGTTTGTGATTGTGTGACACAATTGCAAATTTTGTGTGGGGTGGGTTCATAAATTAGCGAGTGCACTTGATATATATGGAGTCGATTACGCATGAATGCATAGGAAGCACAGGCAAGTAACACGTTTTTCCCCATTCATGCATTCCCTGTATTTGCATGAAGGTGTCTGGTGGGTTATGTAGCATGGCAGTTGACTGGGATCCTATTTCATGCTAAAAGGATAACTATACGGAAATAACCAGATTGACAATTTCAAGATTTAACTGGAGAAATGATCCAGAGGTCGCTTTTTGCGCTATTTGGACCACGTCACATTTCTAAATGCCTGTAAGAGCTGTATTTTTAGTCCATTTATCACAGAAATACTGCTGAAAATGCACCAAAATACATTGCCGGTGGGCTCGCTCGTTTTACACACTCGCTAGCATTTGTTGATTTATTATGCTTACACCTCACCAATTTACACTTCCACAAGCCGCCACTGCATTCATGGAAAGCTTCTTTTTTCTATTGTTTAAAGAAATGCACTCCCACAGATCAAAAGATATTGGAACGAGCAATAACTGTTTTGGTGTCGCTGTTTCTCGTTCATTTGTGCGCTTTCAGAAACAAACACATAACTACCTAGTAGAACAGCGAGTAGGCACTGGTGCACAGCACTGTACAAATGCGCCACTGTAACTCCTATTCAGCACATCGTACAACTGGCAAAGACATATGTGTGAGCCGGGTGGCCTAGTCACTGGGCCCAGACACCCTGCTCTTTTAGGATTCTTTCAATACTCCTATTGAAAACTAAAGATTCCTACAATAAGCAAGTCGGTACACATATACCCTAAAAGCAATTTTTATATAGCAAAGTAAATAGCATCACAACTAAGGCTCCCTGTTTTTCGTCTTTACGGATTTATACAGATAAATACAGTCAGAAAACATTAATTTTTTTGTCTATTTATTTATTTTAAGGTTTTATAGAGCGCGAACTTGACCCATGAGGGTATCAGAGCGCTTTACAGATTCATAGAGTAATACAAAAGGCAGGTCCCACTCCTTCAACCACGGTGAAAACACTGGGGGTTAAAATGAATAATCAGCTCACCCTTCACTCTCAAATCAGTTCTGTAGTTTCTTCTTGCTTCCTTACCCTCCGCACTATTCGCACTGTCTCCCGTTTCTTCACTCCCCAGGCACTCAAAATGATCATGGCCGCGCTTGTGATATCACGGCTGGACTATGCCAACGCCGTCTATAATGGCATACCAGCATATAGCCTAAGGAGGCTACAGCTGGTTCAAAACCAAGCTGCCCGGCTGGTTTTTGGTCTTCCACGCTTCCATCACTCCACACCCCTCCTCAGGGAGCTTCATTGGCTACCTGTTAAGGAACGTTCCCTGTTCAAGACCGCATGTATGGTTTTCCAGGCCCGTCAAGGCACCGCCCCTGTCTTCATTTCTTCACTCATAAAAGATTACGCTCCCCCTAGAGATCTTCGATCCTCCACCAAGTCCCTTCTTCAAATTCCACGCTTCAGGCGTAAAAAGTGGGGTGGGTCCAATTTTTCCACCTTGGCCCCCACTTTTTGGAACTCCCTCCCCGACCACCTTCGTGCTTCTACCGATTATGTATCCTTTCGCAAGGAACTTAAAACGTTTCTTTTTAAACAGGCCTTCCCTGCGTAACCCTTTCTACTTCCCGGCTCTACCACCGGTTCCCACTTTGTCTCAGTAGTTAATACCCTCCCTCAGCGCCAAGAAACCGACAGGTGTACGCCGCGCTTTACAAATGTTTTAAATTAGAAATTAGAAATTAGGTCATCACAGGAGATCTGTACATCGGAGAGCTTACAGAGTCGAGGGGTCATAGGTAGGCAGGATATCACACAAGTACTGTACATTGGGGGATAGGAAAAACTATACATCAGGGCATTTTACAGAGACAAGAGTTATACACTAGGCAGGAAATCACACGAGTACTGTACAAGGTCGCAGGATAAGGCAATAGTCTCCCAGGTGGCTACGGGTTTAGCCGAGGAATTTACCGATGAGGAAGGATTTAGCCTCTTTTTTGAAGTGTGCCAGGGAGGGGATTCTTCTGATGTCGGGAGGGACGGAGTTCCATATTCTTGGTGCAGTCCCGGCGAAAGCCCGATTGTAGGTTTTTATTTTCCTAAAGCGTGCCGGCCGGAGTAGAAGGGCATTGTCCGATCGTGAGTTTCTGCTTCCTCTGGATATCACAAGCTTCTGTGCAAGATACGCAGGGGCGTTAGAGTGTAAGGCCTTGTGCGTGATGCATGCCAGCTTGAGGTGAATCCTAGCCTCGAAGTGAAGCCGGTTCAACGCTTTCAAGTGAGGAGTGATGTGATCCAATTTTCTAGAGCCTGTAAGTAGTCTGGCGGCTGCGTTGAGACAGGCTTTTAAGGGTGCCAGCGAGATATTGGGTAAGCCAGAGAGGGTGGAGCAACCATATTCCAGCCGAGAGATAACTAATGATTGGACTGCGAGTTTTAGGTCGGGAGCGTCCAGAAAGAGTTTCAGTTTCAATAGGTAGCTCAGGTGGAATCTTGCAGATTTGACCACTGCGTTGATGTGGTCTCGCATGTTTAGGTTATAATCTAAGGTAATTCCCAGAGATTTGGCCGAATCCACAATGGTCGGGGAACAGTTTAAGGCTGTGATAGCTTTAATCCATGTCTGGATCTCAGGGTTGCTCTTGGGCGGGGAGATTAGAAGGAACTCAGTTTTCTTAGCATTGAGTTTGAGTTGGTTGGAGGAGAGCCATCTGACGGTCAGCTTCAGGGCCTCATTCAAGGTGAGGATCTCCGCAAGAGATGAGATTTTTATGTAGATCTGAGTGTCACCAGCGTACATATGGAAGGAGATATTTGCAGTGCGAAGGACTTCGGCAAGGGGTTCCAAATAGAGATTGAAAAGGGTGGGGGACAACGTTGATCCTTGAGGGACTCCCACCGTGACCACAGAGGGAGCGGACATTTCGACATTGATTAGGAATATCTGAGATCGGTTTTGGAGGTAGGAGCTAAACCGGTCGAGGACTGTATCATCTAATCCCATCCTCAGTTTGAGGAGTTCGAGAAGCATCTCATGGTTGACCGCGTCGAAGGCCGAGGATAGATCAAGGAGGATTAGTAGACAGGTTTTGTCTTGGTCAAGGGCTCGAAGAGCGTCATCGACAATGTGGAGCATGGTGGTTTCAGTGCTGTGTCCCGGTCGGAAGCCGGATTGGCAGACGTCGAGTAGATAGAAGTTGTTGATGTGGTGACTTAGCTGAATTTGTACACACTTTTCCAGCACTTTAGCCGAGAGCGGAATGTTGGAAATTTGTCTAAAGTTGTCTGGGGAGGCTGGGTCCAACGACAGCTTTTTCAGAATGTGGAGGACTTGGCCTGCTTTCAGCGAGGCCGGTATTGATCCCTGCCGGAGAGAGGCGGTGATTATCGCAGTCCAGCTAGGAATGATGGATTTGGCACCAGTCGCGAGACAATTTGAAGGGATCGGGTCATTTAAATCGTTGTTAGGGTTCAGGGTGGAGAGGATTTTCACGACAGTGTCTTCATCATAGGGTGCGAATTCGGACCAGTGTGCTAGATTCTTCGGTGAGGACCATAGCGGCAGGGGGGGGGGAGGAGGCGGAAGGTCAAGGTTCGGAGGGGGGAATGAGGCAGCCTTGAATTCGATATCTAAGGTTTTGATTTTGTTTGTGAAAAACGAGGAGAACTCCTCTGAGGAGATGAGAGACTTGGGGTTTTCTTTCGCTGTTTTGGACAGTTTGTTCGATTGGCGTGGTCTGGGCATTTCCTAATTCCGCTCTGAAAAACTCTTTTTTTGAGTTGACGATGTTCTTGCTGTAAGTATTTCTGGCCTGGCGAAGAAGTTTCAGGTGATCTGCCGAGGGGTGCTGTCTCCAGATTCTTTCATATTGTCGGATGGATTTTCTCTCGTTGTTGAGGGAACCAGTGAACCATGGGTTTATCTCTGACTTGAGTTCTTTTCAATTTAAGAGGGGCTAGGTCATCCAAGAGGTTCGACATAGTAGCAGAGTAGTGATCATTGAGGTCACTGACCAAAGTGATGTGGGGGGGAGGGGGGGGGGGGAGGTCGGATTTGCAGCAGATCTCAAGTTTATGGATATCTAGATTTTTGGTTTCTCTGACCCAGCGTTTTGGGAGTACCGGTTGTGGCGTCCAAGTCTTGCGGGTACCAGGTAGTAGGAAGGCGATGGCATGGTGGTCAGACCAGTCGCAGGGGTCAATCGATATGAGCTTGACGGTTGTCTCCTTAGAGATGATCCAGTCTAGAGTGGCCCCTTTCGAGTGGGTTGGGAGAGGGCAAGCTTGGGTCAGGGCTAGATCGGCCATGAGGTCTTTAATGGCGTTGACATGGGGATCCTTAAGGTCATTCCAGTGCAGGTTGAAGTCACCGAGGAAAATGTCTTTGGTTTTGGGGGAGTTCTTAGCTGTGATAACTTCCATGAGGTAGTCAGTGAAGGGTTCGTTAGTACCCGGCGGGGGTGGTAAAAGATGTGTAGGTTACATAGGTGGGTGGTGCTACTGCAGACTGAGAGGGCTAGATATTCGCAGGAATCAGTGGTATCCGTTAGAAGCTCTGTGACAAGGAGGTTAAAGCGATGGTTGCAGGCGATTCCGCCACCTTTTTTGTTATGTGGTCTGTCTAGCCTGGCTATGTTAAAGTTGGGGGGGATTAAGAGGTCGAGGCATGGGGATGATGCATCATTAAGCCATGATTCTGTTAGAATGGCTAAGTCGGTGTTGTTGTTCAGAATGAGGGCAGCGACATCGGCCGCATGCTTCACTGCAGAGCGGCAGTTGATTAAGAGACCCGTCAGAGCAGGGAGGGGGGTGGTAGCGGGGGTCGGGACAGACAGGGGCACGGGTGCAAGGTTGCTTATGAGCACCCTTCTATTACAGAGGGGGGATGACCTATATGGGTCGATAGCGACCGTGCAGATGGGGTGTTAAGCACTCACGTCTGGTAGGTAGGGGCTGCGCTATGGTCCTTAAGAAAATCCTGGATTTCCTTTTCAGTGAGGTCTAGTGGATTTGTTGTGATGAGGGAAAGATTGTAAGAGAGGGCGAGGTCAAGGGTTTCCTCCTCAGATAGGCAGCTAGTGTGCTTGTGAGGGCGAAGATGCCTAGAGGATGTCGGTAGAGGGTGTTTGGGAAGCTCTGGGATTGGAAGGGAAGACAGCTGAGGCATGAGGTTTGCGAAGGAGAGTTCGGCGAGGTGGAGGAGGTTTGTTAGATCGAGGATGGAGGAATGGAGGCTCTGAATTATTTTGGAGGCTCTGGAGTGCAAAGAGTGGATGTCTGCGGAGGGGGGGGGGTTGGAGGGTACGGGTGGACTGTGCTAGGAGTCATGGAAGGGGTGGCTTGAGTGTTAGCGGGGCTGGCTTGACCTGCTACAGCAGGAGTCACTGACGGGGGGTTTGAGGGCAAGGGTGGGCTGTTTAAGGAGTCATAGAAGGGGTGGCTTGAGTGTTAGCGGGGCTGGCTTGACCTGCCACAGCCAAAGTCGCTGATGATGTAGTGGTCTTGGATTTTTTATTTTTAAATGTGGATAAAAACGGAATTTGGGTTTCTTTTGGGGTAATTCGTAATACTATCTGCCATGACTGCCAGGCCAATAGATGTGTGGATTGATAGATAAGGTGGTTAAAAAAGAAAGGAATTTTAGTAAAGAGGCTTTAACAGCAGTAGATATGCACAAGGGTGATGCTGAGATTTGCATATTTTCTATAAGTGCATTGATTTACCTTCTGCAGATGTTATATAAATATGGATAAATACAGAAAAAATTAACAAAAAAGAAATAAGGATAAATACACATGGAAATGGCAAAAAAAGAAATACCATAAAACCGGGAGCCCTAAATTTACAACATACCCAGCAAAGAATTGGAAATAGCAAACAGTACACGGTTGACCGCACCCACGCAGGTCAGGCATGTGAAAAGCAAGGAAGGAAGGTTCGACATTGCAAGGCTAGGGCACACACGCCGCTAACTTCAGTAAGTGAACTCACCTTGGTGAATATGGTTGATTCTTAAAATTGTAAATAGGTATTTATATTCTTACCAAATTTGTCGGACAGTTTTTATTGTGTTTTAACGGTTGAATTTTGTTGTAACATGTAATTATTTAACTGTCCCGTCTTTTAAGATGAGAAATCGCAATAAAGACTTTTTGAATTGAATTGAATATCGTTTCAGCAATTATGTGAACAATCTCAATTAATTTCCTAGTATGAAAAAACAAAGACATCTCATCTCTGAGGCAAATTATTACCAGTGGCACTAACCACCACAACAAGCATATAGTAAACAAACACACACTTAACTGTGGAATTTTAGTTCGTGTACTGAACATCATCTACGCCATCTTGCAGATTCACGTATGAACATACACGACAGCCATTTTAGGTACCATGGTCTCCCTGTTCACGATCGCCCGTCAGCACATTTCCCTGAAACTCGCAAGCCTTCCCCGCGCACCCTGGCTGCCCCCGCGCTCACATGCACAAGCCATGAAACCCCCCCATGACTCTGTCTCAGGGAATCACACCCCGCGCCTGACCAACACCTCCTTCCCGTCCATGAATACACCTCTGTGGATAAACCCTTCCACCACGCTCGATTGTCCACACCAATCCTTTCCGTCCATGAATACCCCTCCTTTGATGACCCCTTCCTCTGAGCCCGACTGCCTGTACGAACCGCTGGTCATCCCTTAGCCCGAGGGTACAGTTTATTGCCCACTACTGTATGCACTCGCCTCTCCTGAAAGAGACCACTATTGATCATGACGTCCCCACCCCCTGAGATTCGATCAGGCGCACACATTCCAAAGGAATCGGCAGAACACTCAGCTGCGTGATAGCCCCTCCCAATCATATGAGGGGAGAGGGCCTCTACTGTTGTCATGTGTAGGAATGGGCCGGAACTGGGGGGGTGACGGGAATGTCGTTCTCATACTTCACAATGCCCTTGCTGTAATAAAGAACGTTCACATGTCTTAGACCAGTGTATAAAAGACCAGGTCTCAAAGAGGTTGAGAGAGCACCTCGAGACGATACCTTGCTGTCTGATCTGATGTGTTCTACTCCGACGGAATAAACTCGTTTCCTGTCTTCCTGTCTCCAGCGCCTGCCTCTTTATTGAATAACTTCGTATGGTATTAGAGGCGTTTTACGCCGGGCAAATTTAACTTAGGAAACATCTACTGAAATCGCCTGACCATTTTTGAATTGATCTTTATCAATTGGCGTCCCAAACGCGGGGCCCATCAGCGACACGTGGATCCAGTGGGAGAGGTCCCGACGACAGAGTGAACAACTGCAACGATCGGAAGAGCTCCTGTCCGATAGACCCTCGTCTGACAGCCGATCATCTGAACTTCACTGATTCCGAGCAGACCTCTCCCGAGTGATCTACGGTCCTGACTGGGAACCACCAGGAGTGCCGCGATAGCAACAAAGAATAGAGGACGATCGGGCGCTGGAAGCGGAAGACGAGAAACTGTCCATGCGGTCCGGGTAAGGTCGTGACACACGACAAAAATTGCGAAATTGATTGATTGATTGTTTGAAAATACTAGTATTTCTTACTGATTGTTTCTGAGAGATTCTCTATTTGCAAACAAGCACAGAATCGCCATACTCTGTTTAGTCTTTGCAGATAGTGAAGGGTAGGCAACGCAAACCTTTAACACGTCGTGCCTATTTTTCTCCCCATTGATTGATTGATTGAATCGAGCATTGAATTGTTCGAAGTTGGTTCTCTTAAGGATCTTCTCTGTCTGCAAACGGGGAAGAATAGGAATATTCTCTCTCCCTTTGCCGATAGTAAAGGGTAGGTAACGCAAACCTTTAACACGTCGTACCTATTTCGTTCCTCATTGATTGATTGTTTGCCCGAACATTGACTGGTTTGGGAATTGGTTCTTTCTGGAGGTATTCCCTGTTTGCAAATAGCGTAGAATAGAATATTCTGTCCAGTCTTTGCAAATAGTGAAAAGATAGGTAGTGCAGGCTTTTGCCCCCCATTGTAATCCGTCATGCCTATCTTCTCCCCATTGGTTCATAGTTGGGTCAACCCGGACCGCTTATTAGAGATGAACCATCCAGCTCCACTGGAAGGCACCCCTAATAAGGACATGTTTACTAAGCAAGGACTAGTCGCTATAGCTTATAGTAAGTTATGGCATAAATATACAAAAAAGGATCCTAAAAACCAGTGGCCACTGATAGGTTCTTTTGACAAAAATAAAATAAAAACACTAGAAGCAGCTGTAAAAATAAATAAGGCAACGCCCACTATGCTTGATAGTATTGGCATGTGGCGCAAAGAAGCAGAACATCGCAGGAAAAGAGAGGAAGCGAAAATAGTGAGAGAGTTACGAAAACCCGCCCATCTGGCCGCAAAAGAACTAGATGAAGAAATAAGAAGAAGAGAGGAAGTTAAACAAACGCAAGAATCAGGACTGACAGGCCAAAAGGCCTGGCAGGACCACCTCAGCGCTCTACCCGGAGATGCCCTCCAAACAGCGGGCAAATGACGAGTTACTGCTCGGTCCTCCAATTATCTACATGCCTCCCCCTTATGCTCCCAGCCAGCCTCTAGCACAACACTCACCAGTTCAAAGTGCAGGTGTGGGTGACCCTAGCGCTAGTGCCCCGGCTCTTACGGCCTTCGCACCAGCCGCATTGGTAACAACAGCAGATGAACATGAGACTAGCAGGCACCTAACAGCAAGATCAAATAGGTTGAGCAAAGATGAGCGGGATGGAATCGATAAGATAGCAAAAACATTGGTAGAGCGGAAGGAGAGCGAAGAATATACGATGAATATGCACAATTCACATGCCGGTAGTCACAGACGACATTTCATTTTACGGTTCAGCTACCACACCCTGAACGCGTATGAGGATAGGTACCAGAATAAAGGTCCTGCTAAATTGACGGCTCTATATAGAAGGGTCGATGTTGGAGATGGAACAGAGAGCGATGTGACGGACCTCTTCATGCAAACGCTTGAGGTCTTCCGCCACCTCGCGGAACAGAAACCAGAGGTCAAGATCACAGTCTCTGGGACGATTGAGCCATCGTTAGAAGCAGCCAACACTATGATGCCTATCAGAGAAGCCGCCCCCTATTGGGTTCCCCCGAGAGGTCAGGGAACAAACGATGATATCAACCACGCAGATGCAAAAGGGAGGGTTGTGTACAACTGGGTTTACCAACCATGGGATCGGCAAGATATTTTAACTTTTAGGCAAACCCTGCCCGATTTACGAAAGAACCCTACAGCAATTTATACAGAACTAGGCACAGCCTTGGGCTCAACCATAATGACTCTAGCGGACATGGATTTGTTTTTCGGGTTGTGTCTGCCGGCTGATGTGTGGAAGCAAATCCGGAAAGCCGACCACACAGACCTGTTCGGACACACCTGGAAACAACTCGATGACCTAGATAGGCAGCGAGAGCCCGGAAAGAAACCTGTAAAAGACATACTGGAACTCCCCGACAAAATAGTGCAGAAGCTAAAGACGTTGATCCCAGAAAAGAAGGTAGACTGGTCGATAGTCATGGCTTGTCGCCAGAAACCTCAGGAAGATGTATCAGAATACTTCTCACGATTCGAAACGGTGTTCTCCGACTACAGTGGCCAAGATATGACCACCGCAACCGGACAACACCTATTCGTGCAAAACTACGTAAAGGGGCTATCGCAAGAGGTCTCCCAAAAGTTACAGACTAGCGAGAGTAGTTGGGGAGCCTCTAAACCTGCAGCTATCCTTCAGATGGCTCAGTATTACGAACACCAAAAGAACGAGAGCGAAAGGGCAACTGAGAAAAAGAAAAAGGACTTAAAGGAACGAGTAATGATTGCTCAATTACAGGGAGTGACTACAGGAAGGGAACGGTATAGGGGAAACTACCAGTCAAATGCCCCTAGGAATTCGGCCCCTAGAGACCGCAACCCCACACCTGGCGCTCCACGAACCGACCTCGATGAGAACCAGTGTGCATTTTGTACAGAATTTGGACATTGGAAGTCTCAATGCCTGGCCCTTCGGGAAATGATTAAAAATAAAGAAACAAGGGACATGACAAATGGCTCCAAAACTGGAGGGCAAGGACGAGGGCAGACCCGCGACACCACCAATGACCGATCTGACAGATCAAACACATTTGACCGCCCCCGACAGAATCAGTGCCAACAGTCCGACCGCAATAATGCTCACGACTCTGCATAGGACTGCCAGGGGCAAGGGAGGGATCCAGTCGAGCTCTGTGTTGACCAGCAAGGTCCTTACGTCACCGCTAAGGTCCTGGGTACAAAGTCTCCATTTTTGGTAGACACTGGAGCGACAAGTAGTGTATTATCAAAACGACTGATTCCAAGGGCACCCTTGTCTGGCTCACACATTACCTCGATAGGTTTCGATGGAACGCCCTCCACTAATCCCCTGTCTGTACCTATCTCCTTTGACCTAGGAAACAACCCCACTGACACGACATTTATGCTCTCCTCCAACTCCCCTGACGCCATTATGGGTATTGATTTACTGAAACATTTCCGAGCTACTATTAGGTGCTCCCCGGATGGAGTCCAAGTCATCCTGTACGACAACCCGAGCATGTCCAGACCCTACCCCGCACGACATATGTACGCCATAACAGATGCTGACCTGTCCTTGCTCGATACCCTACCCCTGTACCTGTGGGCCAGAAACGACTCGGATGTAGGACGAATGATGATCGATCCTGTACATATAACTGTTCGACCAGATGCAATACTCCCGAAACTCCCACAGTACCGGATATCGCCCGACGGCGAGAAGGCATTGGTAGCAATTATTCAGTCCTTGGTAGATGCAGGAGTGGTAGAGGAAGTGGTTAGTAATGTCTGCAATAGCCCTATCCTACCCATTGTTAAGAAGCAAGGTGAGGGAGATGAGAAAGCGTACAGCTTCATCATCGACTTGCGAGAAGTCAACAAAGTGGTGGTGCCACAGTACCCCGTAGTCTCAGACATCGCCACCATTCTGACTCTCATCCCGTCCACTGCCACCACATTCACCGTTATTGATCTTAAAAATGCATTCTTCTCTATCCCCATCCATCCAGACAGCCGTTATCTCTTCGGCTTCACTTTAAAAAACCGTTCGTACCGATTTTGTAGAGCTCCCCAGGGCTACACTGAAAGTCCCAGCATTTACAGCCAGGCCCTCAAAAGACAGCTGTACGCCGTCCAGCTACCAGATGGGGTGGTGTTGATCCAATATGTTGATGATATCCTTTTGGCGGCCGACACCACTCCACTTGCAATCACAGCCACTATCCAACTCTTGCACTTCCTTGCGGAGAATGGCCACAAAGTCTCCAAAAAGAAACTGCAGTTCTGCCAGCCCCAAGTAACATACCTAGGTCATCTCCTGTCCAAAGAAGGGAGGAAACTTACGCCCGACCGAATCCAAACCATCCTAGACACCCCAATTCCAAAAACACAGAAGCAAGTCCGCTCATTAGTGGGCCTTACTTCTTTCTGCCGACAATGGTTACCAAATTTCAGTCTCATTATAAAACCCCTACTTTCCCTGTTGGCCAAAGATGTTCCGTTCCCACTCCCTTGGACTCCCGAATGCCAAGCATCCTTTAAGGAGTTGCGGGATGCCCTTTGCTCGGCACCCGTTCTAGGAACACCAGATTACTCCAAGCCCTTCTCCCTCTTCACTCACGAAAGGGAGGGATGCGCATTGTCTGTTCCAACCCAGCCCATCGGCGCCAAACAACGCCCTTGTGCCTACTTCTCTGCCACACTCGATCCAGTCGCCAGAGCTCTACCTGCCTGCCTTCGAGCAGTAGCCGCTGCTGCTGTCTCTATCCGACAGAGTGAGGGAATTGTACTTTCGAACTCTCTCACGGTATTAGTACCCCATGCAGTTGACACCCTTCTGAACCAGACAAAGACTCAACACCTGACTAGTGCACGACTGACAGGATACGAATTGACTTTACTTGCGCCCCACATCACCCTGAATAGATGCACGACATTGAATCCTGCTACACTGTTACCCTTGCCTGAAAACGACCCCGATGTGCCCCCCATACACGACTGTGTGACCCTCACGGACGAACAGACCAGGAGTAGAATTGACCTCCGAGACATTGCTTTCACAGATCCTGATGGAGAACTATGGGTAGATGGTTCTTGCATCAAACTCCCAGACGGCACCACTTCTGCTGCCTATGCGGTGACGACAGCTCGAACAGTAGTTGAAACCGCTCGCATCACACAACGATCCGCACAGGCAGCAGAACTAATTGCCCTCACACGAGCATGTATCATAGCAGCAGGAACCACGGCGAACATTTACACGGACAGCCAGTATGCCTTCGGGGTGGTTCATCATTTTGGGCTCCTGTGGAGGGAAAGGGGATTCCTGACGTCCCACGGTACACCCATCCTACACGGAGATTTAGTCTCCGCCCTGATTGAAGCAGTTCTTCTCCCCAGACAATTAGCAGTGATCAAATGTCAGGCACACAAGAAGGTGACCGATTTAGTTGGACAGGGAAACGCACTAGCCGACATCACTGCCCGAACCACAGCTGAGAATAGGACAACGACACGCATGTATGTGACCAGGTCACAAGCAGAAAAATGGACTGACGCTAGGGAAACGATCAGGGACATCCAATCGGCCAGCACACCACACGAATTGACTGAGTGGGCGCGGGTGGGTCTAAGGGACGATGAAGGCTGCTGGCGGACAAAAGACACGAACAAATGGTTGCTGCCTGATGCATATTTGATCCCCATACTGACAATGGCACACTCCCCTGCACACATAGGCTCTGCCCCCATGATTGAACTCATTTCCAAAGTTTGGCACAACAACAAGATCCCCGACTCGGCCAAACGCCTAGTCCAGCAGTGTCTTATCTGCTTACAACACAACCCCGGGAAAGGAACTGTGGTACCCCGGGGAGGGTTTGGGATCCCCGACCACCCCTTTGAGGTCCTTCAGATGGATTACATCCAGCTAGAGAGGTGCCAAGGCTTGAAGTACATTTTAGTCATTGTATGTGCCTTCAGCAAATGGGTGGAAGCCTATCCGACCCGAGATAACACTGCCATGACTACTGCCAAAGTACTACTGAAAGAGTTTTTCCCCCGCTACGGCCTTTGTCGAATTTTATGGAGCGACAATGGCCCCCACTTCATAGCTGAAGTTATCCAACTAATCCTGAAGGGGTTAGGGGTAAAACAAAGGTTCCATGCGGTCTTCCACCCCCAATCCGCTGGCCTGGTTGAGCGACACAACGTTACACTGAAACTGAAACTGTCAAAAATAGTGGCCACCACAGGACTTAAGTGGCCAGATGCCCTTCCACTGGCATTACTATCGATGCGCTCCACTCCCACTAAGCACCACTTGACCCCCTACGAAGTTGTGTTTGGGCGGCCTATGAACCTCTGGACTGCCCCCAAACCGACCTCCATTCACGACGTCCCCGACGTCCTGCTGTCAGATTATTTATACAAGTTAACTAAAACATTGTCTGTCATTCATCAACAGGTGCAGCAGGCCATCCCCGATGCTTCCAGGGGTCCCGGTCACGATATCCAACCGGGTGACTACATCCTAGTCCGGAACTTTCAACGAGCGAAGAGTCTGGAACCCCGGTGGACGGGCCCCTGGCAAGTACTGATCACCACTCGGACGGCTCTTCGAGTGGAGGGGAAGAAGCACTGGCTGCACGCCCACCACTGCAAAAAGATTTCCTCGACCCTGGCCACGACAGACAACGTCAGCACCCAAGAAGAGCTCCTGAACAAAGACCGACCATCACTGAACTGCTATCCTGATACCGAGGCACTTGAACTTGCAAAACACTCTGATCCCACTGTGCCATCTCGAGAAGGGTATTTCCTGCGTCGAAAGGAGGGAGCTTCGGCTAAGTAGGCCACTGACTAAGTTAAAAATCTCAGAACGGTGACCCAAAGCAACCAAGGGTTACCCGGAGAGAAGTTAAACAAAGTCTGTGGTTCTGCCCACTACCGAGCACCTTGAAGATGAAGATGATGGAAGCACCAGATAAGAAGATGATGGAAGCGCCAGATAAGAAGACGTCGGAAGCAACAGGAAATACCCACTACAGGAACCCAAAGACTGACAATTTGCACAAATCAAAGACAATCGCTTTCTTCATTGTCTTCCTCTTTTGCCTCCTCCTCATGACCTCCTTCTGGATCTTGGAGGAAAGCACACCCGCCCACCAGATGTTGCCAACCACTGTCCAGCCAACGGCCATGAAAGAGCACCACCTGATCACCCTTTCACCTCAGCTCCGAGAAAGGCGTAGGGAGTTCTGGAACAATTCCTTCGTACAACTGTTGCACCAGCACAACCTTGCTGCAAATGCCACGAACTGCTGGATCTGTGGGTTGCTCCCACATGCTACCGGACACTCCATCCCCTTCATCCCTTCTCCTTTCTCAGTTCACAGCTCCTGCCTCGCCTGGTTGATCCTCATGCAGGAAAGCCACAAGGACAACGCCGCTTCTGGTCAGACAGTGTCACACTTCTACTATGGGTTCTGGCTGAACAAGACAGGAAAGCCCTTTTGTCCTGCAATTTCAGGTTCAACCTTCCTTACGAGCATCCCTGCCAAAGAAAGGGTCGAAATGCAAGTGCTCCACAATCCAGCCAGACCCACCTTCTCCCACCTGCGGAAACAAACGGCTGCCACCCTGACCGTGGCCCTGTCTGTCATCAATGTCACAGGACTCGTATGCCTCGAAGGACAAGGAACGCAGCTGGTGGGTCACAGTTCTTGTCGCATCACCAAAACATTGGTCTCAGCTGACCCCCCCACCTTTGTTGCTTCCCCGAACATGTACTTTGTTTGTGGCACCAAAGCTTACACTTGGCACCCAAAAAGCTGGAGGGGTATGTGCTACATCGCCTTCATTCTTCCCCCCACGTATGTGGCTCCAGCCAACCACCACCGGCAAAAGCGCGCCGGAGATGTTGAACAAGCCGACTCCACTGGAGCACAGTTCCTGGATGCAGCAAAGGGACTTGTTCCTCTGTGGGGACCAATGGCGAATAGCCGCGCTATCCGACACTTGACTCAGGCATTGGAAACAACCATTAACATCACCGCTGGCATCCTCGCTAACAACACGGCTGAGCTTCAGGCAGTCCGCCTGGTGGCTCTTCAAAACCGTCTTGTTCTAGATGTGGTTCTGGCCGACCGTGGAGGAGCATGCCGCATCATCGGCTCCAGCTGTTGCGCCTACGTGCCAGATAACTCACCTTCAGTCTACAAAGCAATTGAACACCTCCACAGACTGTCCTCGGAGGTTCACCAGGAGCAGGAAGGATGGTCGCTTGGAGGCTGGTTCTGGGACACTTTGAAGAACTGGGGATGGAGAGTGTTCACGTTTTTATTGATACCAATCATGATACTGTGTGGGTGTTGCTTAGGTATTCAATGTTTACCACCTTTATGTGCACTCATTTCCAACTGTATGTGCCCAAAGACTTTGAACTCTAAAACTGAGCACATGAGTCCCCTATACGAGATAGAGGTGCGTGGTCTCATGGGGATTGATCCAAACTGACAAGCTGGCGAGACATGTTAAAGGGAGGACTGTGGAATTTTAGTTCGTGTACTGAACATCATCTACGCCATCTTGCAGATTCACGTATGAACATACACGACAGCCATTTTAGGTACCATGGTCTCCCTGTTCACGATCGCCCGTCAGCACATTTCCCTGAAACTCGCAAGCCTTCCCCGCGCACCCTGGCTGCCCCCGCGCTCACATGCACAAGCCATGAAACCCCCCCATGACTCTGTCTCAGGGAATCACACCCCGCGCCTGACCAACACCTCCTTCCCGTCCATGAATACCCCTCTGTGGATAAACCCTTCCACCACGCTCGATTGTCCACACCAATCCTTTCCGTCCATGAATACCCCTCCTTTGATGACCCCTTCCTCTGAGCCCGACTGCCTGTACGAACCGCTGGTCATCCCTTAGCCCGAGGGTACAGTTTATTGCCCACTACTGTATGCACTCGCCTCTCCTGAAAGAGACCACTATTGATCATGACGTCCCCACCCCCTGAGATTCGATCAGGCGCACACATTCCAAAGGAATCGGCAGAACACTCAGCTGCGTGATAGACCCTCCCAATCATATGAGGGGAGAGGGCCTCTACTGTTGTCATGTGTTGGAATGGGCTGGAACTGGGGGGGTGACGGGGATGTCGTTCTCATACTTCACAATGCCCTTGCTGTAATAAAGAACGTTCACATGTCTTAGACCAGTGTATAAAAGACCAGGTCTCAAAGAGGTTGAGAGAGCACCTCGAGACGATACCTTGTTGTCTGATCTGATGTGTTCTACTCCGACGGAATAAACTCGTTTCCTGTCTTCCTGTCTCCAGCGCCTGCCTCTTTATTGAATAACTTCGTATGGTATTAGAGGCGTTTTACGCCGGGCAAATTTAACTTAGGAAACATCTACTGAAATCGCCTGACCATTTTTGAATTGATCTTTATCATAACTCACACTCATAGACTAATTGAACTTAATTTTATTTCTGATTTCTTTTTACTTTTTTTTACACTGCTGCGTCTTCAGCGTCGCCGAGGCCGACTCAAAGTGCTGCCTTGCGGGTTTGCAATAAGGCCAGGCCTGGGCCTGAGCATGACACGTGCAAGAGACGTGGTCAGATTGAAGGAGGAATAATTTACCTCCCTCACTACTCGTCTCAACTGCACTGTCCACATTTTGCTTACTCATCATGTCAATTTGCACTAAGCCCGTACTGCTGCTAGTGGACTGGTCCTAGAGGCAAGTGGCAGGGCTGGAAGAAATTTCAAACTTCGCAACAGCAGTAAGGGCCAATCACTGCATGGCTTCAAAATAAAGCCCTACAGTGATTGGTCATGAGCTCAGTGGGCCTGAAAGGAACTTCCAACAACCGTGCTGCCTCCAGAGAGTGCACCCGAGAGGCTTACTAACCACGTCTCTTGAACGAATCTCGACACTGCTCTCTTGCTGTAAGATTACTAGTACAACATAAGAGCAGTGCCAGGATTGGCTTGAGCAGGCGAAGTTAGCGCTCATTAGGAGACTGGGAGGCTGCAGCTGCAAGTCCCCTGGCTCACTAATTGAGCAGGTGAGAAAGGCCTCAAGTGTGCATGTCAGGTTGGACGGCTGCCTTTCTCCAGAATGGCACAATCTTAAATCAGAAAACCAAGGATTTCTCTGGGCGTGACACAATTGTGAGATCCTAGGTAAATATTTTATTTTCCTCTGCTCCCTTTTCCTGATTGCTTTTGAGCACCCCTCTTGTTTCTGAACTAATAGACAATCATTTTGTATCTTTTAAGAAACCAGGCCTCTTACAGGGTGCACATGAAAAGTGGCTTGCCTCTTAATTCACTAGTGGCCCTGCTGTCATTGCCGGCTTGGGGGGTGGGGGACATGAATATCTTAAGTTGATGTTTAAGAACTCACAGGTAATAAATGATCCTCTCAATGCTGTAATATAATCTGATGTACTATGTTGAAACGCTTCTGCTTGTTAAGTACAGTTTTTAAAATTTTGAAGAGTTTTTACCATATTTGTATCTGGCGTTTGTTGCACAGTTTTCGTGGCAAACATTTCCAGGGCCTCGACACGTGCTAGGGCTCTTAGAGCCCAGCGAGATCCTCAGCTCTGCTATGTTCTCAATGCTAATTTGTTGGCTCGACCACCTCTTTTCTGTCCTGCAGCAATGGAAGATTGCACCTGCTGCCTTCAGTGAGAAAGGGATGCTTCTTAGTAAGTACCCTGCTGCACTTGTTCTGTGAATAAGCAAAGGTTGCCGTGCTGGTGCTCAATTTGTATGTGTCCTGTGATGGGGAATAATTGTGCTACTGCTGCCCTAGTGATACCTGTCCTTTGCAGAATGGAATATTGCACTATTTCTACCAAGGTGTACCTATTCTATGAAGAATAGTGTTTCCACTGCTGCTGGCGCAGCTTATGAATAAACAAAGGCTATATTGAATGTACGTGCATAACATGCCCTATGAACCAGGGACTGTTTCAGAACATTTGATGTGAGATGGTGAGACCTATAGTCCAGAAATAGGTAGATGCCTTTTACCATAGCACAACCTCTGACCCAGTCTAAAGTCCACTCTCCTCCCTCTCCCCAGCAGCTCCGCTGTGCTCTGTTCCGCCGCAGATCCCACTGACTCCTAGTAGTGTCTTCTTCTTTTGACTCCTGACATCAGCGTTTTTTTCCCTGAGTCTTGCCATCACTGTTTTTTTTCTCCTGACTCTTGCCTTCACTGATTTTTGCCTTTTGGTTTTCTGGTGTTCTGTGCCTTGTTACTGTTTGCCTGTGCCTGTATTCTGTGTGCCTGTATTTGGTGTCCACTGCCATTGTATCTTTGCCCTCAGGTTACTCTGCCCTCCTGCTTTTCTCTTGCTGGTTTCCCGCCGTTACCGCTGCTGCTCCCGCCTCCCAGCTGCACGTTCCCGCCCCCTTCCATACATAATGTCGCCCGCTGCGCCCGTCGGTGCCTGAACCGTGCCAGCGCCAGAACCTCTGGCCCCCGCGAGAGCCACGTCACCCGACGACGCTACGACACCAACTTCCTCCATGAACTCAACACCGGGCGATCATCCATCTGCTTCGAGGCCTCCTCAAAGCTCACCTACGGACCCTTCTCCTGCCGAAGCTGCAGCCTCACCAGCCACCGAACACCCGCACGTCCTGCCCCACCCACCAGGGCAGAAGGCAACCATCTCAAATGCATACTACTCCACACCCGCTCCGTCCACAAGCACGTCATCGAACTCTGGGACCTACTCGACTCAGCCTCCCCGGACGTCCTCTTCCTAACAGAGACCTGGATGAATCCCTCCTCGGCACCCGACATTGCCATAGCCTTTCCGGACATCTACAAGATCACCCAAAGGGACCGCATCAACAGACCAGGAGGAGGAATTGCCATTGTCCACAGGAATACCCTCAGAATTAGGACCCCGACCACAGTTCAGCAACTCCATCTCCGACATCGTCAGCATGCACGCACTTGTGTCTGCAGACTACATCCTCCTCGGAGACCTGAACTTCCACCTCGAGAACACGTTGACGGCAACTCCATCGCCCTGCTCGAAAACCTCGCCAACCTCTGACTCAAACTTCTTCAAGGAACGCATCGACAACAACACACACAATAGCAAAGCGCTCTTCAACATCATGAAGGAACTCTCCAACCCAAGCTCCAGTGACATTCCACCATCGCAAGACCTGTGCGACTCCCTAGCCACCCTCTTTCACCACAAGATCGTCGACATCCATGACAGCTTTAACACCCAGACCCTCCAGACAGCCACCGGCACCGCAGACTCACCACTCCCCAGCCTCACCAACCTCCTGGTTTCCTGGATCCACGTCAACAACAACAACACCATCAAAACCATGAACAGCATCCACTCCGGCTCCCCCTCCAACCTCTGCCCACACCACATCTTCAACAAAGCAAACTGCATCATCGCACCCCAACTCCGGAAGATCATCAACAGCTCCTTCAAGACCGCCACCTTCCCGGAAAGCTGGAAGCATGCCGAGATCAACGCTCTACTCAAGAAGATCGTCAACAGGCAACTGACCCACTCCCTCGAGGAGAACAACATCCTGGACAAGTCCCAATCCGGATTCCGCAGCAATCACAGCACCGAAACTGCCCTCATCGCTGCCACTGACGACATCAGGACCCTGTTAGACAATGGCAAAACCGTGGACCTCATCCTCCTGGAACTCTCGGCTGCCTTCAACACCATCTCCCACCATACCCTACGTACACGCCTCCACAACGCAGGGATCCACGACAAATTCCTAGACTGGATCACCTCCTTCCTCACCGACAGAAACCAGAGGGTCCGCTTCCCCCGTACCGATCTGAAGCCACCAAGATCACCTGCAGCGTGCCCCAAGGATCATCCCTCAGCCGAACCCTTTTCAACGTCTACATGGCACAGCTCGCCAACATCGTCCGATCGCACAACCTCAACATCGTCTCCTACGCCGACGACACTCAGCTGATCCTCTCCCTCACCAAGGACCCGCCACCACCAAAACCAACCGCCACGAAGGAATGAAGGCTGTCACCGACTAGATGACGAACAGTCGACTGAAGCTAAACTCCGACAAGACGGAGGTGCTCATCCTCGGCCCCACCCACTCCACCTGGGACGACTCCTGGTGGCCAGCCTCTATGGGAGCGGCACAGACACCCACCGACCATGCATGCAACCTGGAGTTCATCCTGGACTCATCGCTCTTAATGACCCAGCAATTCAACGCCGTCGCCTCCTCATGCTTCAACACCCTCTGCATGCTTCGTAAGATCTACAGATGGATCCCCACTGGAACCAGAAGGATGGTCACCCAGGCCCTCGTCAGCAGCAGACTGGACTACGGCAATGCCCTTTATGCAGGAAACACGGCCTAACTCCAGAAAAAACAACAATGTATACAGAACACCTCTACATGCCTCATCCTCGACATCCCCTGCCACACCCACATTACAGCCCACCGGAGAGAACTGCACTGGCTCCCAGTCAACAAGAGGATCATCTTCAAGCTCCTCACCCACGCTCACAAAGCACTCCACAACGCCGGTCCAGCATACCTCAACTAATGACTCACCGTCTACACCCCGAACTGCCAGCTTCGCCCCGCTGACCTCGCCCTTGCCACCGTTCCACGCATCCACAGGACACCTACCGGCGGCAGATCTTTTTCCTACCTCACGGCCAAGACATGGAACACCCTCCCCACCCACCTGCGACAGACCCAGGACCTGCTGACCTTTAGGAGACGCCTCAAGACCTGGCTGTTCGAGCAGTAGCTGCAACTCCCCCCCCCTCTCAGCACCTTGAGACCCTCACGGGTGATTAGTTAGGGCACTCTACAAATGTTTGATTGATTGATATTGAAGAGCCGAAACATGTTGATGGACAAGAAAAGCATATGTTTATGTCTGTGTTCACAGAGCATACAATAGCACCTTAACTCCTCTCACTCCCTCGTTAGTGCTTTAGCTACCGTTGTTGTACCTGTTCTGTGCTTGAGAGAATCATGTGATGTTCTTCCTGCTATATTCCCCTGTCCTTTACTTACTAGGCAAGGCTGCGTTGCTGCAGTCCATTGTCGGCCTTCCTTGAGTTTTGAAGCTTGTTGAAAAACTTTCCACTGCACAAAAGACAATAAGATTTCTGTTGCCAATGCTTGCATTAATGCATGACGTGAATGAAAGAGCGAACCCTCAAAAACTATGTGAGCCGCATTTAATTTTGATTTTACGTGCAAACAAGCAGTTATATGAAATGGACTAGATGACTTGGTAACATTGTAAAACATAGCTGACAAGTGGCTGCATGTCATGTACAGCACCCTCTGTAAATTCTGACATTTTACCCAACAGCACTTTGCATGCATGGGCTTTGTGCCCATAATGAACCTGTTAAAAGCAAAACTACAAGTCCCACAATACCTCTTGCTATTGGCTGATGGTATCATGTCACAGTGCCTCTTGGCAGACTTGTGAAACACAAAATAAAATTCAGTTCCTGACTTTCTACCTTTTTCTTGTAGGCAATCAAGGGTTTTGCAGCTCAGTGGGGCAGAAAGCTGAATTAGCCTTTGAAAGACAAATGGAAGCACTCTCACTGCTAATGGGCTAACATTAACACCCTGAACCAAGCCAGCATGCTAAAATGATGTTATTTACTAGAACAGGGTGAGCAACAACAGCTGGACTTGTTTGAAGAGACATGGGGAAAGGAAAAACAATCTGGTGTAATTTAAGTGGAGTGCCTGCAACACCACTGTGATGCGCCCTGCCTTGAACATATGCAGCACGTGCTGCAGGTACTGTCCCGCGTCTCTTATGTGGGTCTAGAACAATAGACTAAGGGCCATATTATCAAGAAAGGGCGATACATTATCGCCGCCTTTATCGGCAAGAATGTGCTGCTAAAGCGGCGATAATGGGCTTGATAATATGCCCTTGTGAACTCCCGTAGAAGCCCAGGTTAACACAAGAAACTGGGCTTCTATGGGAATTCACAAGCGCATATTATCAAGCCCGTTATCGCCGCTTTAGCAGCAGTTTCCTGCTGATAAAAGCGGTGATAATGTATCGCCCTTTCTTGATTATATGGCCCTAAGAGTGGTTAGGGAACTCCGCTCTGACAGCGGAGTTTGCGGAGTTTTGCCAACTCTGCACTCCCCTGTGAGTGTGAAGTTGGCAAAATAACTCCAACTCTGCCACGTGGTGGAGTTTACCCCAGCCACCCACCTCTAAAGCCCTGCCTTGCCCGAGTCCTTTCTTACCTGGATCTCGGTGAGGCCTTGTCCGTACTCGGGCTGCCTCCTCGGTGCAGGAGGATTCTTCTTCTCCTCCAGTCCTGACTCCAGGACTGTGCAAGTGATACCCCTTCCTGCAGGACTCACAAGGTCTGCGCATGTGCGCTCATGCATCACCACTCTCCATGCACGTGCATACGCAGTCCTCGCGAGTCCTGCAGGAAGAATTTCCATTTTACCACCGCTAGGACTGGAAGAAGAATCCTGCACCGAGGAGGCGGTCCGGAGAAACGAAGGACCCGGACTCGAGGAAATGCTGCCGGCAGAGGTAAGTTGAAGTTTGGCCTAGGGCAGAGCGGAATTCCACAGAGTTTTTAGGCAATTCCGCAAAATCCCACGTAGTGCCACTCCACCAACTCTGCCCACCCTTACAATGGACCGACTAAAAAATATACAACAGTGGTGGTAGTGACATTAAGCAAGCGCCAACCCTCGGTGGTGTCTCAGGATTGACTGCTTGTCCCACCTGTAGCTCCTCAACAACCTAATTTATGCTGTTGAGGGGAACAGGTTTTTAATTAAGAAATTGGTAGTTGAATTTTAAGTGCTTTTTTGGGGGAAGAAGTTTTATATGGCTCAAACTAGACCCAAAGATATCAGAGCGCTTTATATGAGCAGTTGCGTTACAGATGGACACATTAATTTTTGTTAGGCACGAGGAGATTAAGTGATTTGCCCAGAATCACAGGATGTTGAACGTCCCTGCTGAGACTCAAACCCAGTTCCCCATCTTTGAGGTCGACTGTCCGAGCCGTTAGGCCACATCCTCTCCTCTCTGCTTAGTAAAACACACATGGTTAAGCCTCAGCGAATGTGGCATGTTTTTATTTAATTTTATTTTTTTGCAAATACATGAAATATACAGAGAAGAATTGTACTAATATTTAACTAAAGAAAATTGCCCAGCAGGCAGACATGAAAGGTATCCACAGAAGCCTGTGGTGTGGGAAGCACAGGCTTCTGTGGATACCTTTCATTTCTATCTACTTGACTAGGAGCTAGTCAAGATATGGGTTAGCACCAGATAAAATTTGTTGAAATAGTCAAATAGTCATAACAAAAAAGGAGTGCATATCGCTATACATTGTTGTAAATATTGTACCAGCAGGCAGACATGCCATCATTGGCACTGAAGTGCCCTCCGTTTCAGCAGCAGTGCACATATGATCTCGCAAAATGCCATAACTCGCAGTGTAAGACTGCCAGGGGATGGAGCCGGCAGACCCACTGCTCCATGCTGTATGCTACAGTGAGCAAAATGGAAATGACCCTTGAACAGACCAATGGATGAAGATGGTGACTGAAATCCCCAGCATGTATGTATATATGTTTGCTTTTTTGTTATGATTTTATTTAAACATATGGGGGTAACAAGCTAAAGCTGTCTGAAGGCCAGGCCTAAAAAATAAAATGCTACAGGGTTACATCGATTATACATATTATGACAGTTTTATCAATAAAATTAGGCAGCCAGGAAAGAAAATTGAAACAAAACATTGAAAAACATTAGACTACACTTCAACTATACCTAGTGCCACCAAAAGTAGGGTAGGGAGGTTTGTCTAAATTAAAGGGCATGAAAAAGCAAATTATAAAACATTATGTGGCAGATTCTGTGGCACAAGTGACTCCAAGAGCTGTGTAAAATACTAAGGTCCCTTAAGGACAAATTCATACACATTCACCTGAACCTCCTGAAAGAGTTATTCACCAACAAATTATGTTTTTGTCTTTTCTGGAAGCAAAGGGACTCTCTCATAATAACACCTCTACTAACTACAAGTGTAAAATTGTGTGTGTTAAAAGAAGCGTGCACGTGTATACTTTTCTGGTGAGAACAGAAGAAAACAAGAAGCTTATCTATGCCCCCTTTAATCTGCATGTCTCAGGTTTTAGAACTGGTATTCAGGTTTGTGTTTTTAAAATATTTATAGTTTTTGCAGCTTTATATAGCGTGAACTCGATACAAAGGCATTGGAGTGCTTTCCATGAACAAAAGGTTGGATTTTTTTAAGGCACAGGAGATTAAGTGATTCGCCCAAAATCACAGGATGTGGAGCTGGTGCTGAGACTCAACCCTGGTGCCCTAGTTTCAAAGTTGGCAGCTCTGGCCGTAACGTTACATCCCCTTCCACTGGTTACACTAGGGCCTTAAGAAGCATCTATTCTCACTAAGAAATTACCAACGGTGGTTGTCCCAGGTCCAATTGGTAGCTGGCACCTGTTTCGGGTTATTAAAAATGATGAGGAATTTCCTCCCCCTGCTTCCTATCGCTCATAGAAAAACTGTGTTACAAGCACTGATCATGTCAAGGCTGGACTACGTAAATGTGTTGTATCTGAGCCTTCTGGATTACTTATTGAACCGCCTCCAGGTAGTTCAAAATGCTGCAGCAAGGGCTGTGCTTATGGTCGGACCCAGGTCACACATGTCTCCTCACCTCAGATCCCTGCACTGGCTACCAGGGAAAGAAAGGGTCAGTTTTAAAGCCCTGTTGCTGACTTTTAAAGCCCTAAATAACATCGGGCCCGTACATCAGGAATAAAATCCAGCCCTATAAACCACACAGAACCCTGCGGTCCTCAACCCAGCAACTGACAATTGTGCCAAAGTTCCTTCGTTCTTGCAAAGGAGGACGCTCCTTTCAGGTAGCAGCCACTTTCCCTTAGACAAGGTCTCCTCCTCAGTTTTAGGCGAAGATTAAAAACCTGGCTCTTCCAACAGTAGACTAGCTGTTTTTGGCTGCTAGGTCTTTCATATGCTCTGTCCAGGGGTCAAGATAGCGCCGGGACACTCCCTGGAGTAGCCACGCGCTCAACAAATACCCTATAACATAACAGTGGGGGGCTGCTGACCCAGTATTTCCCACTCCAAGAGAGACACACGCATGCACGGATGCACGGACGCACTCACATACACACACACATAGACACACTTTCCACTCACCTTCTTAGGGGGCGGGGCCATGACGGACCTCGCTCTCCCAGCGTGCCTGCAGCAGTTCAGGCTGTTTTAACTGAACTGCGCATGTCAGATTGGATAGTGTTTTCACTGTGGCCAGCCAGAAATGTGAGGTTTATGATTCTACTTCAACAGCTGAAAGACAGCTGAAAGGCAACATGGCTGATGCCCGATGGAGTTGCAAGACAACTAATGAGGAGATTGGCCCTGGTTTCCCCCTCAACCGTCACCTACCCAGCCGAACATCGGACACAGTTCTTCCTCGTCTCCCTGCTATGGCTCCTTCCTCCCCTCCTTTCCTATAAATTCTCTCAACCTCGTTGTTTGTTTTACTTTACCTTACTACGCTATTTTAACTGTTGCAATTTATAACTCAATGCTTCCTCTGTTCTAGCGCTCTGATACCTACGGGTAAAGTCAACGCTTTTTAATCCTTTTGATGAACCTTCTAATGCAACGTTTCCCCTGGTTTTGCGCTCTAATACCTCCGGGTCTAGATAGCGCTATATGACCTTCGCAAATCAAATAATCTAAAACTGTTTTTTCCTGAACGCTGAGACCTGAGCGACATGGCTGATGACCGGTGGAGCTGCTTGACAGCTAATGAGGAGATGGGCCCTGGTTGACCCCTTGAACGCCACCTACTCAGCCGGACATTGGGCATTGTTCTTCCTCGCCTCCCCGCTATTACTCCTTCCTCCCCCCTCCTTCGAATTATTGAAACATTGTTTGTGTGTACTGTACTTTACTATGCTCTTTTAACTGATGTAACCTGTAACGCAACGATTCTAAATGTAAAGCGTTCTGATACCCTCTTGGGTCAAGTTCGCGCTATATAAAACTTTATAAATAAATAAAAAAGCAGAAGCACAGCACTGGCGTAACGAAACTTGAGGGGTCCTCCCTGCAAGGCAAGTGGAGGGGCCCCCTCCGGGCTCAATCAGGAGCTCTGTAGCCAGAGTGATGTGCTGAGGGAGGGGGCCTCTTGGAGCTTAGGGCCCCCCCGCGCCGTGGGGGCTGTGGGGGTCTGTGTTAGGCCCCTGAAGCACAGCCCCGTAGGTCTTCGGTTGAGCGCTATGATTGCCTGCTCCAGCCAATCCTACGCTGTTTAGCATTGCAAGCAGCAAGGGAGCAGTGCTCGGATTGGCTCGATGCTTTTATCCAGCAAGCAGCGCAAGGCAGAAGCCGAACGTGTGCTGCAGCCTGCAGAGGTAAGTTAATTTTTAAACATTTGAAAGTAATTTATGTGCCTCACCACTGTCTAAAGGAAGCAGCCGCCACTGGAAAAAAAACAGCAGGACAGTGCTGCTATTTCCTTATGCTCAATGTACGTGTCTTGCCAGGGGCCTCTGCAAGCTACAAGACATTAGACTATAAAAAACAGAAGTAAAATGGGATTTGATTTTCTGTACAGCAGTTTCTTGAAATTACTGCTGCTCTGAGAACAGTGCCTCAGGTGTAACATGAATTTCCATGAATAATAAAACAAAACATTTTCTCGCCAAAAAAGGAATTATTCTCCCCCTGCTGTTTGAACTGTATTTAATTATGTAAGGATTTTTTTTATTACAGTACAGACAAAAAGCCCTGCTCCACTCCATCAACTTTTGAAAATCGCCTGCCACTGCTTTGCACTATGATTGTCATGTTACCTTTAGCAAGTTGTGATCTATTTAAGACAAAAACCATTTTTTGGCAGAGTATACAAAATGTCTAGCAGATGCTGGGATCTGCAGCAAGTGCAATACATTCATAATCACATCGAAAATGCGACAAAAATATTACGAATCCAGTGGTCCTGATCACACCACTAAGATAAAGTCATTTTTGGGCATACATTTATAGAACAATGTTTGCTCTCTCAGGCTCGACCTTACCTCCGAGGACAAGATGTGATTCTATTCCTCAGACATAGGAAAGAGGAATAAACAAAGTTAGTCTGAAGTTCTAATGTTATACCCTTTGACCCAGGTGTTTAACAAATCCTATCCTTGTAAGCAGGAAATGAACGGAGAGTAAGAGAAGAGAGAAAGGTAAGATAATGAGATCAATAGTTTTAAATGCAGAATAGAGAGAGAGGATTCGTCCCTTTCGCCATTTTGGGGCATTTTATTGGGCATCAGTTGTGTTCCCTTGACTATGAAAGAGTTACATTGCTCATCACTGAGATAGACAGTGATACTGATATTGGAGGGATTTATAGTGCACATGCCTGCCCAACATAGGCTCCCAGCACTTACAGACTGAGGAGGTCAAAGGATTTAGGGCCATATGTATCAAAGCAAAATGGGTTCGCAAACGCCGAAATTCGCAGAATTCCGGCGTTTGCGAACCCATTTTCGCTAAGTGGTATGTATGAAACATTTTTGGTGCAAAATAAGGAATCGCTAAATTTG
Source organism: Lissotriton helveticus (assembly GCF_964261635.1). Taxonomy (NCBI): domain Eukaryota; kingdom Metazoa; phylum Chordata; class Amphibia; order Caudata; family Salamandridae; genus Lissotriton; species Lissotriton helveticus. The sequence continues at coordinate 1,591,538,869 of NC_136069.1, read as the reverse complement.
CCATTCCTTATTTTGCTATTGCATTTAAGGAATTGCAAATATTGCAATTCCTTAAATGCAATGTATCAAGGAAAAAAAATTCCAAAATGCCATTAAGGAATCGCAAATTACCACCAACTTCTAGTTGGTGGTAAGTTGCGAATTCATTTAAAAAAGCATTTTTTTAAACATCAAAAGGTGCCATGTGACGCTCATACATGCCCTTAGGGCATGTATGTGCGCCATATGCGCACACATGTCATTTTCAGGGGTGCAGCAGGGTGTTCTTGAGACACCCCTGCACCCTTGAAAATATTCACAATTTGCGATTAGCAAATTGTGAATCGCAAATTTCCCCTTCATTCCTATGGGCCTCCTGGCCCATAGAAATGAATGGGAAATTATTCCTTATTGCGATTAGCAATTTGCTAATCGCAATTTCGGAATTTTAAGGAATCGCTAAAAAGAAGCGATTTCCTACATACATACCATTTTGCGATTTCTAAATAGTGATTCCTTAAAAATCGCTATTTAGGAATCGCAAAACGGAATGTTGATACATATGGCCCTTAGTAGTTTACGGGCTTGGAAACTTTGAGTTTAACTTTCCAGCCCACAGTCCCTGATTGAGCAGGGGACTACACTTCCTTCCTTCCTTGAGCTGTACATGGGCGGCCAAACGGCAGGAGTTCCAGAGCAAAAGATTAGTGTCTGTATTTATTAATAAGTCCTGGGGACAGGGGGGTGAGAGGTTCCTCTCTGGTGGAACTGATGCTCAGTGTGGGTCCAACAGTAGGACAGCAGCAGGAAAAGATTCCAATTGAGACCAGTAGCCCATGATTGCTGTGGGGCCTCCATAACCATTATTGCATGTCCCACATTAACTGCAAGGATGGTGAATTGTTACTGCCCTTTGCCCCAGGAGAAACCACCCTTGCTACTGTCCATCTCTCCACCCATCCCTCCTGGAGTTGCACAGCAGCATCACCAGCAGCAGTTCCATTTGCTGCTGATGCTGTGTGGGCCAGTAGCAGCAGGGCCAGTACTACCCAGCACGATGCACTGTGGATTCTCTATTCCTAAGATGTATACGGCATTCGAACGTAAAGATGCATCAACATATGGAGTTGGCAAGTGGGTGATGCATGTTGCAGTGTATAAACAAACAGCTAAATGCTGTGGTGTGCTCCCTGCTCTCCACAGCGATGATCATTTTATAACCTTCCACCAACCAACCAAACACCTAAGATCCGCCTCCCTCTTCCTCGCAGACACCCCTCCCGCCGGATCTGCCGCGGCAACAGCAGAGGACAATCCTTCTCACACCTGGAGGCCAAAGCTTAGAACGACCTCCCTCATCGTTCTGGGAATTCGGGAAAGGACTCAAGACCTGGCTGTTTGAATGAACAGATCACCACGAAGAAGCTAGCAATTCCAGCCCCTTGAGACACTCACGGGTGATTTTGCATTTAATTGTAATTGATTGATTGATATATTAATTTGCCCACTGTTAGGCTTTCCCAAAAAATGCTACCCCTCCAGTCCAGTGGGGCATGACAAAGAGGGATGGTGTTTATGGTGACTTATTCTGGTTTATGTCAATGAGTAGGCCCCTCATTCCATACTTTCATGAGGACATGCTCTTGGGCATATGCACATTATGGGGACCCTACCTGGCCATGATTCAATTGTTCATGTCAAGCTCACAGTACCGCAAATGTGCCCTGAGCATGACCGGTAGTTTGCTGGGTATTCGTACTCTGGGTACACACATGCATGGAAAAGGGATTGATGGTGGGTTTGGTACAGTGGAACAGCTGCAAATAACTGCTGAAGAGCTGCCCCAGTGAGGCCAGAAATGCAGTCTTGGAGCAGAGGGAATTTGCAAGGACTAAGAGACAAGTGTGAGAGGGATGATAGCTTGTTTACTGGACTCAGTGAAACAAGTACACACAACCTGTTGTGCACATGGTGTGAGTGTGGGATTTGTACGGGGGTTTGCAGGTGGTAGTGGCAGCTTAGTAGGGTTATCGGGCAAGGCGTCTTGCAAGCAGATAAATAAGACGTCCTGGGAAAATAATGTCCCCGTCTATCAAACAATTGTATCAACAGCAATTTCTGTTTCTTGTGCTTCTGTTGCTTGGGGCATGGGTCTCTGGAAGCCACATTGCCTCTTCACGTGAAACAATAAGCACGAAGTGGGTGGGAGGCTCCTGAGATGGGGCACTTTGATGAAAAAGTCTAGCAGGCACAAAAACCCTCCAGGTGAAGATGTGGTACTTTGCTGGTCATGGATTAATACCAGGTGTGTTACTACGACTAGTTACGGATTAGATACGGGTATGGTACTATGCTGATCATTGGTTAAATCCAGGTGCAATACTACGACTGGTCATGGGTTTCAAAACCAGATGCAATACTACGACTGATCATGGATTAAATCCAGGTGTGATACTATGCTGGTAATGGATTAAATCCACGTGTGGTTCTATGACAGGTCATGGATAAATCCAGGTGTGTTACTGTGACTGGTCATGGATTAAATCCAGGTGTTGTTCTATGACAGGGCATGGATTAAATCCAGCTGTGGTACTATGACTGGTCATGGATTAAATCCAGGTGTGATACTATGAGTGGTCATGGATTAGATCTGGGTATCGTACTATGCTGGTCATGGACTAAATCCTGGTGTGGTACTACGACAGGTCATGGATGAAATCAAGGTGTGGTAGTATGACTGGTCACGGATTAATTCCAGGTGTGGTACGATGATTGGTCAGGATTTAATCCAGGTGTGGCATTACGTTTTTCATGGATTAAATCCAGGTGTGGTACTACGACTGATCATGGATTAAATCCAGATGTGGTACTACGATTGGTGATGGATTAAATCCAGGTGTGATACCATGCTGGTAATGGGTTAAATCCAGGTGTGGTTCTATGACAGGTCATGGATTATATCCAGGTGTGGTACTATCACTGGTCATGGATTAAATCTAGGTGTGATTCTATGACAGGTCATGGATTAAATCCAGGTGTGGTACTATGACTGGTCATGGATTAAATCCAGGTGTGATACTATGAGTGGTCACGGATTAGATCTGCGTATTGTACTATGCTGGTCATGGACTAAATCCAGGTGTGGTACTACAACAGGTCATGGATGAAATCCAGGTGTGATACGACTGGTCACAGATTAATTCCAGGTGTGGTATGATGATTGGTCAAGGATTCAATCCAGGAGTGGTACTACATTTTTCATGGATTAAATCCAGGTGTGGTACTACGACTGATCGTGGATTAAATCCAGATGTGGTACTACGATCGGTGATGGATTAAATCCAGGTGTGATACTACCATTGGTCATGGATTAAATCCAGGTTTGGTACTGTAAGAAATTGGGTTACTGGTTAAGGAGGATGATGCACCACTCAAGCAGCAACCACAATCCTTGTCAGTGTGAAGTAGTAAGCAAACTCTAACTTAACCCGTGCTCAACCCTCAGGTAGCTTGGAGTCTGGCTTAACTGAGAGGCAATGTGTAAAGTATTTGTGCAACACTTCAAACACTAACACAGTGAAAACACACCACAAAAGGATCCCACACCAGATTAGAAAAATAGAGAAGTATTTTTGATAAATAAAACACGATCATAATGACAAAAATCCAATCAGTAGGATTGGTGATGTGCAGGTTTAAAGACTTCTGGGAAAAAAACGCCAAAAAGTACAAAGCCTACTGTAGAGATCTGGTTGTGCTAGACCTGGACAAAGTCAGAAGCTCGGGCCAACCACGATGGAGCGTAGGACGACTACAGGGACCCAGTTAGCCCAACTAAACAAAAGTACCTTAAATCCTGGTAGTGGGGTGTTGCGAGGTGTGGTGTTGCACATCCAAGACGATGTGTTGCTTTTAAGGAACTGCGTAGTTGTGATGCGAGGTCCTGCATCATTCATCATTGAGGATCCCACTAACAAGGGCTTGAGACGCGAAGTCTGGCTTTGAGGATGAATTGTGCAGCTGAGGTGATGCATCGGTTCCGAGGCGCAGCAAGGCTTTGATGCAAGAAACTGTGCCATTGTCGAGGCTGCCAAGCGAGGGCCTGCATCAGGAATGCATCGCAAAGTGGTGGTTCCGATGTGGGCTGCGAGGCCGATGTGGAGTCCTTATGCTGGTAGAATTCTTGCAGCAGAGGCAGTGAGTTGTTTCTGCTCGTGGTTGCGCCATGCATCGGTTCTGCTAGATCCACAGAGCACCTCAGGCCCACTTCCAAGTGTCCAGGACTGGGGTTCAATTCTCACCTGGGTTTACGCAGGAGCAATATGAGGTCCCAACTTCCCTGCACCACCAAGACCGCCCAACAATTTCAAAGCACGTCGTGGTGAGAGGTGGAAGAGGGGGGAAAAAGGGGAGAGAGAATACCGGTCCCATGGAGCCAACTGAGAAAGGTAAGTAAGGTAAGTAAGGTCCCAGGTATGTGTTCGCCGTATATAAAGATGAAAGAAAAGGTATCAGTAGGTGTGAAACCTTCCTATATGTATGCAAGACCAGTATACTGTACTTATATATCAGTTTCTTCATGCATTAACTGCCTGTATAATAGCCCTCTTCCAAAATTAAATGAAGGACTGCATACACAGGGGTTGTATATAATCTATGGAAACAAAAACAGAGAAGACATTTGCATTTGGAATATATCGATATTGGAATAGCGTCCTCGGAAATGAAATGATAAACACCCAACCTACTTAAAAGCATTCTGTGTCATGCATTTAAGTAAGACCCAAAAACATAAACATTCCAAAACTAGATGTAAGAATAAAAAAACAATCTATTATAAAGATAACAAAATCTAGGGCACAAATATAGAATCAGTAGACTCTGAAGTATCACGAAATTAAAGAATCTCCAAAGTATATTTCCTAGGCATCGCTGCTGCGCTACCTCGTGGAATGGAACCGCCCAATGACGGAGAAACACTGGATTTTAATGGACCAGACGGTGGATGGCCACCATATCTGGAGGGAGGTCTTGCTACCTCGGTAGTAGCAAGACTAATGGGAATCCCTCAAAATGACCTCGGTAGTCACGTTCCTGGAGGCTATACTCCTCGCCAGTCACTCGCCCCACTATGCTAGTTTGGGTCAGAGTGTCCAAACGGGCTAATCTTACTACATTCCCCTCTCCCATGTCTCCAATCTTTTCAAACCACGGTTTCCCACCCAGGATGGATACAGGGGCAGGCACACAGTGGTTGGATGGCCAGTGTAAGCGTCTAGGGCATTTGTTCGATCTCCAGGGTCATATCCCCCTTAAGCCGCTTCGGGCGGATTATGACCTTACAGGCTTGGACCTCTTCTTACATATACAAATGCTGCACTGGACGGCTAGTCCCCTAATACGACCCTTGGTTAGTAGGCCAATGCTACCGTTTGAGATGTGGCTTTGCTTGAAAAAAGATAACCGCAAACTCATTTCCGAAATTTACACGTTCTTCACCCAGAGCACTAAGGGAGCCAGTACTGGAGACAGTGGGATGCGGAAATAGGTCGCACCCTTTCGGACAAAGAATAGGAGGATATTTTTCACAGGACCCACGATACCGCACACTCCATGGTCCACACGGAGACTGCATTTAAAATTGTATCTTACTGGTATTACACCCCGGCTCGCTTAACCAAGTGGAATTCCATGTGCGATGGCCTCTGCTGACGTGGCTGAGGGAGCCCAGGTACCCTCCTTTATTTGCTTTGGAACTGCCCAAAGCTCACGGGATACTGGGACAAGATCCTCAATGAAATCGATAAGGCATTTGACACTAACATCCCTAGATTCCTTTCTTATACTATCTTAGGACTGTCCAATGCACTAACCTTTCCATTGCGCTCTATCAAAGGCAGGCAGATTGCCTTTGCGTTGAACACCACCCACCAGGTACTTCTAGCGGGTTGAAGGGCGGACAGGGTCCCGGACCACACGTAAGGTTGCACCAATTGTGGTTCTTATTGGGCTTGGAAAGACTGTTTATGACCACTCTAGGAGACAAATTTGAATACACCAAGATCTGGGCCTCCTTTATCTCAATCCTCATCCACAGAGTTTCGAGAACTATCATGTCCCGCCTATCTAAGGATTTTGAAATTGATCCCTGAGAGTAATGAAGGTGGCTAGCATATACAATCCTGGGCGGGTTCAATGGGTCTCCAAGGAATCAGCAACCATCATAACGGTCCATACCTGTAAGTAAAAGTGTACCTTTGGCTCACCTGGAGTGAGGAGGGGTGGGGGTTGGGGTAGGGTATTGGGGTTTTTTGTTATTTTTGATCTTGTTACTGTCTTGTTTGCAATTCCCTTTTTATTAAAAGGCAGACTTTATCGCCTCAAGTTGGCCATAATGAGTCCTTGGTTCATTGCCGCACACATGTACATAGTGCTATAGACCAGGCGTCTCCAACCAGTAGCTCGGGAGCTACTGGTAGCTCACCAGCACCCTCAAAGTAGCTCTCAGAGGTGAAGCCAAACCAATCCGATCTCAGGGATTCTGTGTATATTAAATCAGGCAGCACTGCCCGTTTCATTACCCGTAAGAGTTACAGACAGCCAAACCAATGGCAGGGCCCCTCGATAACACTCAAACACACACTCTGTTGGCCTATCAATCAATCAGGGATTTATAGAATGCACTACTTACCTGTGAGGGTCTCAAAGCGCTGGCGGGGGGCATTTGGGCATCTCCGGTCATTCGAAAAGCCAGGTCTTGAGGCTCTTCCTGAATGTTTTCAGGTTGGGGCTTCGTCTGATGCTGAGGGGGAGTTCATTCCAGGTCTTGGCCGTGATGCAGGAGAAGGATCTGCCTCTGTGGATGCGAGTGATTTCGGCCAAGGACTGGTCAGCAGAGCAGAGGTTTCTCTTGGAGGCGTAGAAGGAGATTCTTTCGTTGAGGTATTGGGGTCCGGTGTTGTGGAGGGCTTTGTAGGTGTGTGTGAGCAGCTTGAAGGTCACTCTTTTTTCAAAGGGGAGCCAAAGGAGGTTTCGTAGGTGCTGGGTGATGTGGTCTTGTTGTGGGATGCTGAGGACCAGTCTGGCTGCTGTGTTCTGGATGGTCTGGAGTTTGTGGAGCAGAGATTTGTTGATTCCGGCATGGAGGGCATTCCGGTAGTCCAGCCTGCTGGTGATGAGTGCATAGGTGACGGTCTTCCTGGATTTGAGGGGGATCCATTTAAAGGTCTTGCAAATTATGCAGAGGGTGTTGAAGCATGGGGAGGATACGGTGTTGGCCTAAGAGTCTGCCACATGAACCATCTTTATCCACTTTAAATCTACCTTAGAAGGAGATTGGCCATGTAATATGCCCTGCTCTATCAGTCACACCGTGTGTGACATCAAAGAATAGTGGCAGCAGTACCCAGGACTGACCCACCAAAGTGTGTGACTGCAAGAACTAGAGTGAAAATGTGTTAGTTGGGCGCATGATCAACCAAAGAGCTGAGGGAAGAGTATGCATCCAGGGAGGGGAAAATTAGAAGCATCACAGTCATTTGCGTGTGGGTGTGTGACATTGTGTCCTTCCCTAATAAACAGTGATGGTTCCTTAAAGCTACACCTAGTGTCAAGGGCTGCCAAATATGTATGCTGGTCCCCATCATAAGAGTATTATCTCTGACACAATTGTGCCCGTTCATGGTATAATTGTGCCATTGCCATAATATTTTCATCCTCAACTATTTTGGGCATACAAGTCTAGTATTTACATACTTGCTGCCAACACTGACATATTAAGAGCATGACTGGCTTGCTTTTAGCCATTCCTGGCAGAGTGGCAACCGCTTCTCCCATAATAATGTCCATAACTTATATATGTTGGGCAGCCAGCTATGGCACAGTGGTAGCCCCGGTTTAATGGTTGGCATTATTAGCATAACAGATGCATTAATAGTGTTATGGTGAGCAAGCATGGCCTATGATTCCAGTTCCTGGGTATTTGAAGCAGAATTTGTCCATTAGAGGCATTTTTACATGGCGGTACTCAATGAAAGCTAATGTTTAGGGACTGTGTATTTTCTAACAATGAAAACTGACTTGATTTTTAAAGAAAAAATGATGCTTTTTCTAAAAAGGTTTTTCTTTTGAAAAATTGAGTTTGATTGCTCAAAGTGGAAAGTGGTTTGTAACTAATATGCTAATGAAGACAAAATATTACAATTCTAAAAACACATTTAAAGTTGTTAGCTGAATGATAATTCAATTTGAGATGGGGAGAATAGCTGCTGTGATAGCACCCTTTGTGGCACACAGCATGTGATGATTTGAATTTTACTTGATTACAAGCATTTAATATTGATAATCATGTTCCTATCATTCTGCTGATAACTTCATGTGGAATGTTTGGGTGGTTACTACTGATAAATCGTTCTTAGGGTGGTCATAGTGTAATGCTAATACATATCATCAGCATTTTACAGTGATAAAATATGCTAGTAGCTCGGCAGGACTTTCCTTGAGCAGAATTAACTCTAACTACAGAAAAGGTTGGAGACCCCTGTTATAGACCTTCTTCTTGTTCACATTTCACGAGCCAGGACCATTTTTATGTTTCCTGTTATCAAACGTGGCCGGCCCAGGAAGGGTTGTAGGCGGCATGCTGTGTCAATTAACTAAACAGATGTCCTATGAACCACTGACCCCACCTTTCCTTACTGATTGTGATATAGCCGGCTGGTTGGGTTGTAGGCAACGATACACTGTATTTTTATGCTAATTGTTCTACTAATAAAAACTGATTTAATTCTAAAGTATATTTCCTTCCTTTTTATACAGGTTAAGGTGAAGGCTGCCACAATCAAAATGGAATCTCCACAACGCTGTGAACAATTACTTATAGGTATATGCAAATAACAAGTAAAGTCAGCGCAAAGCGCTGTAAGCCTGAGAGGAGGGCGATACTTTAAATATCTTCTTTTTTGTTTGCTTTCGCGGATGTTTTCAGGAAGAACGAGGTATGAGGTTCAGAAGCCTGGAAGGAGCTGCCGACAGCACGACAAGGACAGAGGATGCGAAGGCAATATGACCCGGAAGCAAAGGCGAGAGGAATACAAGGCGGAAGACAAGCACATGGCAAGTAGAATATGAAGCATCTTTCTGTCCTCGTCAGCCGGCTTTATTCTTTTGCTGCTCCATCCCTGCCACACATGCGACCAGGCGCGGAGCACACCCGACATGGGGCGGCACTACTTGGCAGGGTAGAACTCACAGTTGCAGAGTCCAGGCGCGGGTGACTAGAGAGTAGCCCTTGGAGTGACTCTGGTGGTCATCAGGTCCAGTCAGTCTCACTTAGGCAAGACGGCAGCAGGTCACTACAGTAGGCAGCAGTCCTTCAGGGCAGCAGTCCAGCAGAGTAGTAGTCCTTTCAGCAGCAAAGCAGTACTTCTTCTTGGCAGAGTCTTCCACAGGTCCAGAAGTGTACTGAAGAGTTGGAGTCTGAGGTCCAATATTTATACCTAGAGCCCACTTTGAAGTACGAGAAACTTCCAGAGGTTTCCACCCCCCAGAGGCACTTGGAATTTTCTGTCTCCATGCCCTGGCTTCAGATTGTCTGGGGTCACAGTAGACTGGTGTAAAACCCCTTTGAGAGTGTGCTCAGTCCGGAGAAGACTGCATATAAACAAGCACTTAAACTGCACCACAAACTTATCCTTAAAGAGAATTTTTTTTTTCTCATCTAGAATAGAAGCTGCCGGGAATACAAATAAAGAGATTTTTAAAATAGTAAAGGAAGTTGCATCCCCGAATGCCGTAACTAGGTCTTTCTCCCCCTCAGCACTATGGGTGGATCAGATTGCTCTATTTTTTGCTCATAAAATTAGAAAGATCCAAGACACTTTTCCTAACCCCCATGAGGCTAACATCCAGGATAACGTCCCCTCTCACCCTGACCCTTCCTCGTATCTTTGAGTTTCCTCCTTTGACATTGGCTTCTTCATTGGGCATTTTGAAGAACTTAAAATCAGGGGCTCCTTCTAACCCTTGCCCTGCATCTACTTTGGCATCAGTAGCTCCCTCTACTAATTCTTATGTGAACTCTATTTTGAATACCTCCCTGCAGCAGGGGCTGGTTCCTGGCAAGTGGAAGGAAGCTCATATCCTTCCCCTTAAAAAAAAAAAAAAATTGGATCCAGAGCCTCCCGCTAACTGTAGGCCAATTTCCCTTTTGCCTTTCTTTTCCAAGTACTGGAAAAATATGTTCACTCAGTTACTTCTGCCTTTTTGGAGATAAATAACATCCTGCATCAGAGCCAATCTGGGTTCCGCCCGAATTTCAGCACAGAAAAAGCGCTTCTGGAAATTTCAGAATCCATGAAGGACATCTTGGATAAGGGTGGCAAGGGTATGCTGATATTTTTAGATCTCTCAGTAGCCTTTGACACCGTCCCTCATAGCCAACTCCTGAAGAGACTCCAGGAGGCCGGATTTAGAGGGATGGTTCTCAAATGGTTTGCCTCGTTTTTGTCTGGGCGCCAACAAACTGTGATAGCTCCTCCTTTTTCCGCCCTATTTCCTGCTTTGGAGGTAGGCATACCCCAGGGCTCGGTGCTTAGCCCAACTCTATTCAATCTGTACATGTCCCCATTGGCCAGTCTTGTTGAATCGCATGGAGCCAAAATAGTGTTGTATGCTGACGACACCCAACTCTTTTTTACATGCGACAATGTTTCGGAGTTTAAGGGGGAAACTATTATGGCCTGCTTGTCGGCGGTGTTCTCCTGGCTCCAGTTGAATGAACTGAAATGTAATTACGATAAGTCGGAGATCATTTTCTTTGGTTACCCTTCTAACAACTTATGCCGGAACTGGTGGCCGGAGGACATGCACCCTGCGGCTAACCCAGTATCGTCTGTAAAAAACCTTGGCATAAAAATTGATGACTCTCTGAGTATGAAGCTACAGGTCCAGACGGTGGCTGGCCAGTGCTTTGGGTTTCTGAAAATGATTAAACAGTTTCTTCCATTGCTCTCGATCCCCTGCAGGAAAATTGTGGTCCAGGCCTTGATCGGATCGAGGCTGGACTATGTTAACATTCTTTATCTGAGGCTTCCAGAGTATTTGCTCACCCGCCTCCAAGTAGTGCAAAATGCTGTGGCCAGAGCTATTCCTTCTCTTGGCCCCAGGACCCGAATGTCTGCTCATTTGAAGTCTCTCGATTGGCTTCCGATCCGGATACGGATACAGTTTAAGGCCCTGGTGCTGGCTTTTAAGGCTTTACATGGGCACAGTGCCCATTACTTGAGGAAGAGAGTGCAATTCTATCATCCACTGCCCTCTCTTCACTCTGCTGCATTGGCCCTAGCCTGCTCCAGTGGTGAAATACTCTCGAACTGGAGGCCGCTCTTTCTAGCTGAAAGCGGCAAAGCTATGGAATGATCTGCCACATGCTGTGAGACTCCTCCACGATCTGCTTCCTTTCAGAAAAGCCCAAAAAACATGGCTGTTTCAGCAATAACGTAACACTCTGCGCTCTGTACATTTGGTTCTTCCTGTCTAGTTCAGTCACACTCACCCAGCGCCAGGACACTCAGTAGAGTAGCTGTGCGAATTATAAAACCCCGGATAACATAACATAACATAACATTTGGTGAGGTGCAAGTGTGGTAGGTGATAGTTCCTCCCCCTCATTAACTCAGAGTGGCCCATATTGCCAACAACAACCTTCCCTTTGTCTCACTGTCTGACAGCAACACACAAAGGCCAACTGCCAGCTACACCTAGTTATGTAACCAAGTAGTTAGGCAAGAAAATGCTAACTTTCCAAAAGAGGTATTTTTAGAATTGTAATCAAAATTCAGACTTTACCATTAAAGATGGTTTTTAATTACAATTCTTTAAACACCAAATTAGACCTGTCTACCTGCTCAAAATTGAAAGTTACAGCCTATTAGATAAAGTAAGGTAACTCCAATGTTATCTAACGGGAGAGGAAGCCTTGCAGTAGTGAAAAATAGGTTTAAGAGTGTTCACTACCAGAACATGTAAAACTTACAAGTACATGTCCAACTTTTTAAATACACTGCACCCTGCCCTGTGGGCTGTTTAGGGCCTACAACAGGGGTGACTTCTATGTATTAAAAAGGAAGGTTTAGGACTAGCAAAAGGTTTATTTTGCCAGTCGAAATGGTAGTTTAATTCTGCATACACAGGCTGCAATGGCAGGCCAGAGACATGTTTAAAGCGCTACTTAAGTGGGTGGCACAATGTAGTTTAATTCTGTATACACAGGCTGCAATGGCAGGCCAGAGACATGTTTAAAGCGCTACTTAAGTGGGTGGCACAATCAGTGCTCCAGGCCCACTAGTAGTGTTCAATTTACAGGCCTTGGGTATAGGTAGTGCCACTTTGCTAGGAACTTACAAGTAAAATAAATATTCCATGTGGGTGTATGCCAATTCTATCATGTTTAGAGGAGAGAGAACAAGCACTTTAGCACTGGTCAGAAGTGGTAAAGTGCAAAGAGTCCTAAAAGCCAGCACAAACGGGTTCAGAAAACAATAGGGTGAAGTCAAAACATTTGGGGATGGCTCTGCAGAAAGGGCAAAGTCCAACAGGTACTATGCTGCTCATTGATTAAATCCAGGTTTGGTACTACGACTGGTCAAGGATTAAATCAAGGTGTGGCACTAAAACTGGCCACAGATTAAATCCGGGTGTAGTTCTACGCTGGTGATGGATTAAATCCACTTGTGGTAACACACTGGTCACAGAAGGTATCCAGGCACTAAACAACCCTGGACGCAGAGATGACAGAACAAAGAATATCTGGAAAACCTACCGTAAATGAGTGAAACAAAATCAGATGCACTATAGCAAAATGTAGCAATTGGGCAACGATTCCATAGAAAAATACTTCAAAAGTCAATGCAATGCAGTGAGAAGTGAAGTTTTTGGAAATCGGTCTATTCTTCACTGAAGCAAGTTAAAGATGCCTACATCTTATTCTGGTTTGAAATAACATTACTTTTAAATGTCTCATTTCAGCCATGTTGCTGGTGACTTTCACCACTTTCTCCTTGCAATAGACTAGGTAAAGACCACCACTCTTCGCTGCAAAAACATTGACCCTGGCCGGCTTGTGAACAGGAATGATGCACCGAATGCTGAGGCTGCAACCCACCAGGGAAACCAGAAGGGTTCCCAGAGAAAGAAGACTGCTGAGGCCATGGATGTGTCTCCGAGTCCAGACACGGTCCACAGCCCTCTGTCAGCATCATCACCCAAAAGCCCTGGAAGCAGGTAAATCCAGAGGACCACATATCTGCACCATGTCTGAAGATGGGGTCTACGGCAAACTGCAGGACACCTCAATCTTGGAGTATATTGCCAGTCTTATAAGCTAAGGAAGTGGACTCTACTGGGAAAGGATTGTTGCAGCTTATTTCAAGAGAAATATTTGTTATCATTGTTAAAGTTTGTACCAAGGAGCCATCTAGGCAGAACATGTCCTGATAGTGTGTTATTTCCTGCAGGAGCATGTAAAGAAGGCACCAACGATGGGAGCGGGGTAAGTAAATCCTTTTTATTAGGGCCAGGCAAGCAACCGCCAGTCCCCACAATAGCGCAGCTCCTCCAACGTTCCCCAACCACCTTCTTGCACATCCCTTGGAATCTACCATCCAAGATTCCATGGCCTGAGCAGACCCAATTTATCTCACCCCTTTACATTGAACAACATTTAAGCAATCATATAACTATGTATAAACCTTAATAGCAACATAAGAATTAATAGATCAAAATAAATATCAGAATCACCAGCAAGTGTTGTTGATTAACATCATAAGAAAGAAAATATAACATATACAGATGTAACTTATACAAGTCAACATATCCATCAAAGAGTGTGATAATTAACTTGTAATAAAATCATCAAATCTGCCAGGCACAGGCCAGTTATCAGAAGAATGTTGCAGATGCGAAATTGATGTATCAATACAAACCTCATCGTCAATCCCACCCAAACGTTTGCGCACCATATCAACTTTGTCATTTGGAATTCATATGAGTCTGTCTTTGTTCCACAGACGACCACCGTATGTACTGCATGAGTACTGGAGGAAAATACCTTGATTCACCTTTGGACACATTTCCTGATTTCTTTATCCACGCCGACAACCCACTCTCACTCTTACATCGTTGTTAGCTCTACCACGATACCTATTCATGATTTTCCCTCTGACGTCCACTACCATTCCTAATTTAGAAGAATTGACTTTGACATGCCCCATCCACTATCTATTCAACTTAAATCCTAGAACACTCCCTCTAAGTAAGATAAATGGAGAGACACCAGTAGCCCCAGTAGGTGTAGGACGTATACTCCTTAGCATGTCTCTCATGGCGCATTTCCAGTTCGACCAATGCTAAATGCATTTGATCCGTTAGTGTATGATTGAATTGTTCCACCAATCCGTTGCACCTGGGATGATACAAGGAAGTACGGATATGACGTATGCCGTGCTCACTCAGGAATTCCTTCATCTCCACGGAAATGAATTGTGTCCCATTATCTGTAACCAACTCAGTGGAGTACCCTTCTCTGATGAAAATATTTTGCAACACTTCAGTTATGGTGCGGGTCTCAATGATGTCAGACAGGAACAAACTCCACCTGCCACTGGAAAGTCAAAACAAAGAGATCAGCATCAGCTTCAGAGTTGTGACAGCATTCTCCTTGAAACCCATCCTTCAAGCACACCAGGCCATTAGAGCAATCCTTCTCATGAAGGGTCCCCAAGGCCAGGAACTTCATCCAACCAGCTATCAGGACAACCCCATCTTCTAATACCTCAAAAAAGCAGAACTGAAAAAACTATTGTTACAACCCCACTTCATGTTATAAGGGTGAATGACTGTGCCAAGCTTAGTCAGTCCTTGAAACACCCCTAGAGAGACATGGCCAGTAATTCTGTAAATAATGCTGATATAAACTTCATGCATATACTTGATACACTCTTTATGTGCATACTTGGTGTATTCACCAGTTCTTGTATGTGCTACACCGTTACTTCCTCCCATTTATGTACATATATATGCTGTTGAAGTGTTTTATATAGACTTTGCCACTGCTTGCTTGTTTTAGCATAGTTTATGGCAAAAACATTAAAAGAAGGTTGTCCATGTGTGACCATGCATGCCCTTATAGGGGGCTCAAGACCCCAGGCATGGAGTCATTACGCCTCCTTCGCCAATGATAGCTAAGCACCTGAGGGCTGGACTCATGCATTTCCTGAAATTCATCATGCTTGCCAGTCTCACCGCTGCATTCTGCAAGCATTGCAAACTGTTAGGCAAAAGACCTGGGAGGCCCAGATATAGGCGATGATTGCAATAGGCATGCTTTGATCATTTGAAAGCTCCTAGCACAATTTCATGATTTGTTGATTTGTCTCAGGCAAGAATGGAAGAATGCTGGCCATAATTCAAGGTTTGAAGAATGTGTGCAACACCCGTTGGGCTGAAAGGGCCCCCCACTTCCCCCTGGCGCCTGCAGCAGCCCGCCTGTGGGGTACAGAGGCACTTCTCAAACTGTTCTGGGCTGCGGCTGATGTCTCAGACTCGGGCTCATCCAAAGCATTTCCAAGGTCTTCAAAAGAAGATTTATCAGTTCACAACTCTTTGTGTGTTTTAATTGCCCACTCCCCTGCTGTCCAGTGGCAGCCGGCACAACTCGCTGGTGGGGGGTCGCGCAGGGAGGTGGGGTTATGTGGGGAGGGGGCGTTAATTAATTTTTCAAAAAAGTAAAGATAATTAAACTTACCTGGCCGGGTCCCGCGTCTTATCTTCTCTGCAACTCTCCAGGAACAGGAAGCAGAAGCAGGCGGCCAGGCTCCCCTGAGCAGCGTTGTGATTGGTGGGGACGCCGACCAGCTAGGGGCTAATGGGGAAGCCATTTTCTCCATGTAGGCTGCATGCAGCCTTCAAGGAGAAAAGGCAGAATGCACATGACTGGTTTTGGCGGCCCCAGAGGGCCTACCAAATCAGTCATGCTCACTCAGGTGTGGGCACACCACTCCTCCCCGCCCCCCGCCCCCAACCTAACACTTTTTTCTCGCAGTGTGAGAAACAGAAACATAAAATGGTACAATGCAGGAAACAGTGGGCCGACGCTCCACCGCCCTAGTGGAGGAGCCTCCCCTGCCGCTGTCTCTGCCCTTATTTAGGAATGTTGCTGCAACAATGGATTTTAGGAACAAGACATAGGTGGGCAATGGGCAAGCAGCACATTAAAAAGAGTGTCTAGTCGGAGCCCAGCCAGTGCTCTGTGTGGCATATAATTCATCACGTAGGTATGTGCTAAAGACTAAAATTTCAAAAAGTATATATTTCTTTAACTTGAAAGCATTTTACTTCAGTGCACGAGAATTCATTTCTGCATTAAGTGTAAGGTATCAGAAGCTATAGGTTCTATACGTAAACTCTGAAGCATTCACGCCTGCGATGACGATTCTATTAGTGAACCCACAGGCAAGTCAGTTGTCATGTGAACGTCGCTTAGGTTTTAATAACATATGGGGCAACATTAAAATCTATTAAAACATATACAAGTTAGGCTTTTGTCGAGGGACATCCCAAATTTAATTCTTTAAGGTGCTCTCAAATGTGACGATAAAAGAAGGGCGGGCGAGGCGCTATATGGTAATTGTTCATGGTAACACACATTTTGTCTAGCAGATAAACTGTATTTGAAACCAAGTTTCCTGATTTTATTTTGCATCATTTAGCCACCAGACGAAGGGGAAGGGGACTTGGTGACTAACATAAGGATGTGGGTGGCAGAAGTCACAAAAAGATTTGGCTCAAAGTTTAACTTCTCCCAGAGCCAGGAGCTCACCATCTGGCTCTGGCCTTCAAAAGCTCACCCACCTCTAGAAAAGTAACATTCACGTCCAAAAGGCAGACATTTTATAACAGAATCAGCTTCAATGTCACCTGAACGCCAACTTGCGAACCTTCTTTGACAAGGAGAGTTACTGTTGAGGGATACATCATCCTGCATTGACACAGATCACACTGATTACCATCACTGATTGGTTTCCTTACAGACCTCTTTAATGCCTCATTTGATCTTGCCTTGTTCCCTAGTTGTTGGAAGGTGGCTCAGATTAAACCTATTTTTAAAAAAAACAACAGTAACCCTACCATCTTGTCTAATTATAGGCCGATCTCGCTTTTGCCTTACTTTGGTAAGGTACTGGAGCATCTTGTCAACAAGCGAGTTTCAACATTCATAGAGGAACAGGGCCTTCTTGATCCTCTCAGTCGGGATTCCGGGCCGCCCACGGGACCGAGACTGCAGTAATTGAGGTAGTGGGCAACATCCGCCTCTCTCTTGACCGGGGTGAATCTGCTGTTCTTATCTTGCTGGATTTATCGGCAGCCTTTGACACCGTCTCCCACAGTATTCTTTACAAACGACTGTGGGAGATCGGTGCCAGAGGCAAAGCCCGTGCATGGATTGAGAGTTATCTGGCCAGCCGGTACACCTATGTAAAGATGGACACTCTGGAATCCAATAAGATTCCCTTTTCTGTTGGAGTTCCTCAGGGGTCGATTTTGAGTCCCTTGCTTTTTAATCTTTACCTCACCCCTCTGGCGAATGTAATAACGTCCTATTTATTTTCCATAGTGTCCAAGCAGACGACACTCAGGTGTTGATTACCTGCAGCTTGGACTTTCTTGATACCCGCTCCAGATTCCAGAAATGCATGATTGCCATTAAGGACTGGATGAGTACCAACAAACTCCAACTGAATTGCAGCAAGACTGAAATAATGCTGTTCGGCAAGGCCAATCAGATATGGACACAAGATTGGTGGCCGCAAGAAATGGGATCTTGTCCTGAGCCCAAAGAAGTGGTTCGTGACCTGGGAATCATGATCGAACCCACTCTCTCCATGAAGTCCCATGTCAACCTGGTGTCGCGTACCTGCTATGGCATCCTGCGCAGGCTGCGGAAAATATTTAGATGGCTTCCCCTGGAATCCAGGAAACCCTTGAGTCAGGGGCTCATCATTAGTCATTTAGATTACGGCAATGCCCTGTTTGCATCCATAAATGAGTGTCTATTGACCAAGTTACAAACGGTCCAGAATACCGCAGCCCGCTTGGCGCTAGGGCTGCCTCTTAGATCATCAGCCCTACCCAGTCTTAGGGAATTACACTGGCTCCCTGTGCGCCAAAGAAGCCACTTTAAGATACTTAGTATTGTCCACAAGCTTCTAATTGGAACTGGTCCTTCCTATCTAGCGAAGAAACTGGTCCTATATAATCCTTCCAGAGTTCTAAGTTCCAGTTCTAAATGCCTTCTGGTTCAACCAAGGGCCAGAACCTTGAGAAATGGCTGTCGGGCCTTCTCTTATATAGCTCCCCTACTCTGGAATAGACTGCCCCTCCATTTGTCATCCATCTCTAACCACCTGGCCTTTCGTAAGGGTCTGAAAACATGGCTCTTCCCTAATTGATCATTGTCACCTTTTTTATTCAGGGTCGTTGTCTCTCTCTGCTAAGCGCCTTGAGACCTTTTTGGTGATTCGTGCACTATATAAGAACCTATGACTATGACTATGACTACCCTTCACTCACATGGGCACTCTGGTTATGCATTACTTGCACAGCTCACCTTTCACTCTCACCTCCACAAACAAGAGCACACTGATCCCCCAGTTCTCACATGGGCACACTATTCACCCTTCACTCACACCTCTCACCCTGCACTTCGAAAGGCACACCTTTCATCCTGCACTCACACTACTCACTCTGCACTCACACCACTCACTGTCACCTAGCACTTACACAGGCACACTTCTAACACAGCACACATTAAATTACTTAACACTTGTGAACATGCACATACGTCTACAAATGCACTCACAGAATATCTGCTCTTCCTGCAGTACCACATCCTATCCAGTTTCATTCGTAACTAAAAGTCCAGTGTGAGAGGGGAGAATTTACTGAGGCTGTGGGATAGTACTGGGAAAAGACTAGGCTGAGCCTGAGGGGGCTGGTGTGGGAGGTGGGATTGGTCTTAGGCCATGGGGTTCAGCCAAAAGGGAGTGGTGAAAGCAGGTGAACGCTGAAGGGAGAGCAGCACAGCAGCTAAGGTTGCAGCACTGCAACTGTGGATGTGAGCTGGTGAGGGAATTAAGCGGGGCCGCTGGCTAAGGGTGCGGTGCAGGTAAGGGAAGAAGGCACAAGCGCAAGAGGTACTTGTTGACCCAGCACCGAGCCCCATTGGCTTTCATAACGGCCATTGTGAAGGAAGGGGCGATCACCTAAGGCCAGATGTGCTGTTTTGCAGCTTCTGAAGCAATGATGGAGACCAGCATCTGGGCCCTGTTGCACTGCATCGCCATAGCACTCTGCAGCGGTTGGGACAGTAGGGGATAGTGTGCTGAGGCTGCATGTCACCTTGGAGATGGAACCAGCTGTAGGGGAGCCGGTGAAGTTGGGAGAGAGACTGACATGAGGCCGTTGGGACATAGGACCACAGGTTAAGGCTGCAGGGACCAGCACTTCTGGAGTGCTAGGAAGGTTGATCGTACCAGACACCATGAGCGTCTTCACGCTGTACGTAGCAGTCATTTTGGGCGAGGCTAAAACTCTTATTGGGAAGCTCTACTCACCAATTCTACTGGTGATACTGCTTCTGGCACACAGAGCAATACTGCTAGCCAGTACTATCACATCATTTTGGAGGGGTGTTCATCTTTAAAACTGCAATGTCATTGCTTTTTAATTGGGCAGCCAAAGTCAGAAAACACCACTCAGGAGCCAATAGGAGTGCAACATGCACCCTATATTGGCAACACCGTACAAGGTCTGCCCAATCAAATGCTGTCCTCTAGGTGAACATGTGGCGGAGCCAAAGTCCCTGTCACAGTTGTGCATTCTAAAGATCTTTTTCTGCTGATCACACAAGATATGGTGACAGCTGAGCTATCAAGCCAGACCTAAAAAGTATATCTCAAAACTACTGACACACATCCAATGAGGAGGTTTAAAAACACATCATCACACAGTATATGAACTAAAGTACATTAACGCTTCAAGAATAACACATGGACTTATGATATGTGTTGGTTAGTACTGAAGAATACCCAAAAGCAGTCAAGTGTTTTTGTTTTTTTATAAATATGTTTTATTCAAAATCACCTTGTTTTCATTCTTCTCCTTTAATGCCTTTAGTGTGCTATTCCTACCTGCAGCCATTATGCCCTTAACTCCCATTGAAAATGTAGTATTATTAAATGACACTGACTATATATACTTAGGCAGCACGTGGGGTATAGTTGGTTACTCAGCAAACATACCCTTTGTAGCAGAGGGCATGTGTCAGACCTAGTTCAGGTGAATGGGGTAAGCAGGAGCGGCTGGGCCACAGCCGTGGGGCATGGGTAGTTTTGCCTCAGATTTCGCAGAGTCCCTCCCACTATGGCTTAAAAAATAAGGCCACGCCCAAGACCTTCAGCACTTGACTCTCAGTGGTAGCACTTTGAAGCAGCCACAGGCTTCTCAGGGAAGTAGTGTAGAGGTACGCAAACTCAGGACTCAGAGCACCTACTACCAGCACAATATCTATTTGTCCAACCCATTGCTGTACTTGGATAAGAAAAGAACTTTAATAGGCACACTTCAAACGGAATATAACAGCAGGTATGCGCTGTCACTTGTGCTGCTGTACCTTGGGATACTGTCCTCCCCTTCTCTCCTTCTCATGAGTGTCCTTTTGTGAGTCTCGGAGGGCCCTGGTAGGTTATTTTTGTGCGACCCAAGACTCTGGTGCAGGTACCCTAGTTCAATTATGGTTGTGCTAACTTCAGTACAGTCTCCTTGATACAGTCTCACCACAATGCAGGTCTCTTTGTCTTTCTTCATCACCTGTTTCCGATCCTGCCCGCT
The DNA here is from genome assembly GCF_964261635.1 of Lissotriton helveticus. Lineage (NCBI taxonomy): Eukaryota > Metazoa > Chordata > Amphibia > Caudata > Salamandridae > Lissotriton > Lissotriton helveticus. The sequence goes on along the minus strand of NC_136069.1, from coordinate 1,591,517,944 downwards.
TCTGGGATGAGGCGTTGTGGTTGAAGGAGTGGCCCTTGATTTGGGTAGGCAACTTTTGCCACATTGATTCAGAGCCTCTTTTTAGGAAAGCGGTTAAAACTTGGCTCTTTAGGTCAGAGTAGTGGTTTGGGGTCTTTGCTAGGAGCTTTTCGTCTGCATACTGCCTACTGCTAGAGCACCGGGACACCTCTGTTTGAGATAGCTGTTTGCACTTAACAAGTGTCGGTATTATTATTGTTACAGCAGGAGCGGGCAACCAGAGATGCAGCCATGAGTCTTTCGGTAAAAGCAAGTACTGGGTTTTGGTGTGGGCTCATGCCAGGCATCGGACCTGCTTCTGTGTCACTCAGCATTGATCAGCAGATGGGCCACCATGTACACTGGTGTTGCAGCAACACAATGGCAATCATTGGATGCACCTTGAAAATGTGGCGACCGCCATAGGCACGAGTCTTGGCTTCAGTCGCGACGTCCACCACAGGTATAATTCTTGACATGTGTGGTAAAGTGCTCCACTGGTACAGCTCTGGGTTTTGTTGGCTATGTGCAACATGGGCAAAGCTCTTGATTTAAGCAGCGAGCTCAACCGTGATTGTTCCTATTGTGTAGCAGCAAGGTTGTCTGCCAGCCTGCGATTCCCACTTGAACCTGCGCTTCTGGAGAGACTGCACTCGTACTCTATGAACTCGTAGATCGCGGTCTTCTTTTGCGCCTGGTAGACCCTTCACACTAGAGTCTGGCTGTTTCTGGCATTCCCTGAGCCATCACACCTCCTGCAGGTGGGACAGGCTCTTTCCCTCTCTCAGCAGACAGATTGTCTTCAGGCGCTTCAGGTGAGCTCTTCTAGCAAGTAAAGCCTCCAGGTGATGTACCCTCTCCTCTCGGAAGCTGGCTCTCACACAGACACCTGCTCTGCTTGCACAGCGGTCCTCAGAGTATGCTGTGGAATACTCCCTTCTTTGCTGAAAGGACTTGGAACTGGAGCAACGAGGATGTATTGGTCAGGAAGCCAATCACGGCAAGCTAGTTTGCATCTTGGACAAATACCAGGTAAAGGCGTACAAAAGGGTCTTCAGACTTCCATCGAACCTGCGGAACTTCCTGATAAGATGTAAATTTGGCTGATGGCCCAAACCTGGGTGAGCATGAGGTCCTTTGTAAATTATTACTATAGGGTAATTAAAGTACCGCTTAACACCATAAAGGTCGCGCATCAACCATTCTTTGACCAAGAAGGGAACCCCTGGTCGCAATATCTACAGCACTCAATTGACACCCTTCAAACTGATCACACTGTATTAAATAAACTACAGCTCATGTGTGCCGCTCTTAAAACCTTATTGAAGAAACAATCCAAAACCCTATTGAAGGCCAGCGACATGGCCAAGCTTCCAAATCAAGAAATCTGTAAGTGATGGGGTCGTCATATGTTAGTGTACAACTGGATTTTGTTAGACCACAACCATATCTTTCCAGTGCGCTTTGAAAGTGCTGCCTTAATCAAAACTTGTTTGGAAGACAAATGGGTCTTAAAATTAAGGAAGTAAATCCGCGATGACTATCCCTCACCAAAATTACAGACTTTGTAACTAAAACAATGAGTCATTGAGTCACCTATTATGCTGCTATCCCTCACTTTTGCAATCACATTGTAGACTGTTAAAACCACTCAAACGTGTTACAAGGCTATGAGTTTGGTATTTACTACTAAAGAGCCAATGGAACTTGCAAAATTAAAAAAAAAACATCAGTATTATGGAGCAATGCCCAGAAGAGGCAAACAACTGCAGTAAAATCACCCAGAGACAGTAGGCAATGAATCTGACTGCCCATCGACAACCAACCGAGTCCAACCGGCTCGGCTGACACATTTTCTACTAGGAGACTAGGCATCCTCAGGCTCCCTATGAGCCTTCCTGGAAAAGACTTTAAGCTGCTATATACACACCTTTGTTTCCCCGGGTAGGCATTGCAGCAGCCTCTTTCTTAACTCAGTGGTGAGAGACTAATAATGGGAAGATTACTGTAAGCACTTTAATCTTGACCAAGCACTTTAAGGTACTGTTTGTTTTTGTTTACAACTGCTGTATTTTCTGTTCCCTTTAGCTCCATCGGCTTTAAACTCTGCATTTTAGTATCTGTTTTAATGAGACTGTAATCATTGTATATTGTCTCTTTATCTCTCATGCACTTTGGGTCTTACTGATTTTATGTATAAAGTGTTTTTACTATTTGGATTATTGCAACAGTTTATATTGTAAAGATTTGTATTAATCATACAATACAGGTATTCAGTTACTGTTGGATGTAAGTAGCTCCGACTTTTGTACAGTTAAAGCAGATAGGCAATGTGGATTCTCTGTCTGCAATCTCAGTTTAGGTTTTGGAAGTTTCTTCTTCCAAGTGTCCTCTCTAGGCTGCTCTCCAGACACAGCCTTCTTGTAGGGTGATGCTTCTCACAGCAGAGTAGTTTCCAGCCAGGTGCACCCACAACAGAGGCACAGAGAGGTGGGAGATTTCTGCATCTGGCTTATCACCAGCCACACTGAAAAATGACCAGGATAAAGACAAAGACTGATCTCGCCTAAAAGAACCCTTTTGCCCTGAACAACAGAGACAAGAGTCCCACTCCCATCAACTACCACATAGCAGTACTACAGGAAGACCAATCAGCAACTCCTCATAGCAGAAGTGTTTAAGTGCATTTCTAAAGGAGCCTTGTCTCCTCCCTTCAGTTTCAGGGATGTCAGCAAAACATTCCCTCTGTCTTGGAAAACAATCTCACATCACTCTTGTGCACAGGAGCAGGCTAGGGGCTTCCAAAATGGGACCTACAGATGGATCACTTATGCACATACCACATTGTACTACACACGCCACGAACACATACAATTCTCTTGGTATGTTAGCAGTAGGTTACGGGTCACATATTAAAGAAGAAGTTAACACACACTTGAGACTGGCAATACAGATAGAAGGTCATGACTGCAGATTCACAAAACATGGTATTCTGCCACCACTATACCTGTTAAACCCATGACAGGACGGTAATCCACTCTCAGCAAAATGAGGGCATGTTTGGTGCACCCCTCCAGGTCACAGGATCTTACTTCAGAGAAAAGGGTAGGCCTCAAAGCACATGTTACATTAGGGTGAGCCTAGGGCCAAAATAAAAAACCACTGGATGAAAGAAAGTTGCAGCTAGGCCCTCAAAACAGGGCAACATAACTGCACACCTCACAGGGAGCATATCCAGCCCAACAGCATGTTTAGGCGAAATTATGTTTCTCTTAAATTAATATGTTTTTTCTTATGGTATTTTTACTATGTACAGGTTTAGTTGACACCTGTAAATCTAACATTTTGTGGATACTAAATAAAGTGCATACCATGTCTCACTGTATAATCAATGGTCTAAATATAGATTATTTCCAATCACTGCCCATGTCTACACAGTAGCTGCTCCTCCCACTGTAAATGGTCAGCAGCTTGGATGCTTCATTTTTTTTCTTCTGAAGACCCACGAGGCGGTAGTGAGGGAAGGTGACTGGAGCCAGTAAAGCTAACAAGCCACATACCTGACGTCTGCCTCACTCACGGGAGATCTGCAGTATGTCCCTGGGAGCTGACCAACAGCCTGGAGAGCCGAGAGTGACCAAGAGACCTTAACATGAGACAGAAGATTTGAACAGGGAGAGCTGTTGATGTGTCTGCAGGCCTGATGAGAGGTTTCAAGGTAACAAGCGCCTAGAGACCTTTTTGGTGAATCGTGCGCTATACAAGAGCCTATGACTATGACTATGACTAAGGTAACAAACAATAGTCCCGCTAGTGGATTGCACAGGATTAAAGTTCTGTCAGTCATGGCACCTGAATTGGTAGTACCTTACGGCATCCTGATTCTTTGACAATACAGAAGAAGTCCTCCTCATCACAGACCTGTGCTGTATGCAGGGCTCATCTGCATTACTTCCCACCCATCAATTTCTCTCTTTCTGCATCCCTTCCCACTGCTCAGCCACAATTCCAGCAGTGCAGTGTAATTCACCGAATAACAAAACACCAAATAACTTAGTCGCTCGCCTTTAATCTCCTGAGCACAGAAGACATCATCAAGGCTTCATCAATGCTGCAGATGCTTGTGAACCAGTGGAATCACCTGTAGACCTATGTCCTCTTGAATATCTGTTCAGCCAATCCAGACAGAAAAGTTGTCAACTCCTTAAATATAGGTATTTTCACAAAGGAACGCTGAATGTCTTACATAAAACCCTCCCAAAACCAAACAGACCTTGAGCCAAAAGATCCTTCTAACATCGGGCCAATAACAGACTGTTTTAGCCAAAAAGATAGAAAAATTGAAAAGTATGTGTCAAAACGTACATCTGCATTCAAAGAAAAGAAACTGCTTTCTGATTACCAAAACAGATAGAGGTATGGCTGTGGCACAGAAGCAGCAGTGATTTCCACGTGGGATGATTCTAAAACTAGAGTGGATTAAAAATGGAGTACAGGCACACCTATTACTTGAAGCCTTCCTTGCCTATGATGCTGTTCTTCATCCCAAACTTCTACAGAGGTTTGACAACATCAGCCTAATGTACCAACACCCTCTCTTTAACATTTACCATGGTTTTCTACAGGACCTAATCGCCTACTTCAATCTCAAGTGTTACTGATAAACAGATGATACACATATCATACTTAAGTATAAAAACCCATCTGACCTTGGCTCATACTCAATTGTATACAGGGTGGAGGAGGGGCAATACGATCTAATAGTAAGTAAAAAGATGCAACGTGTAGAAGTTGACAAACAAAAAACAGCTTTTCAACCCGCAGACGATAGGACTATTCCCGGACATGGCTCCAGTTTTACTCTACTGCGACCGCCAACATGAACATTCCACAGAGCATTACCCACTCCAAGGACTGGATACCACAGTGAGATAAACCCATGGGCGGCTGTTAGACTCCACAGGCTCTTCAACAGCCGTTTCCTTCTCGTGCTACCCACTATGCCAGCCACATATCATCGTTAATCGCCAGGAAGAAGCCCTTGTTTGCGCGAAACGCGTTGGCTGTTCCAAACGAATGCAAACAAAGCACATCTGAAATAAAGCCACATAAAGACTCTCTGCCAATGACTTGTTTTTGTTTGTCAACTTCAATACGTTACATCTTTTTACTTGCTATTCGATCGTATTGCCTCTCATCCACCCTGGATACATGTTCATATTTATGGTCAAGGGGCAGTTGATCATTTGAGGCAGGCAATAACACTATACCACGTGACTGATCCAGGTAGTGCAGTCCCCTACAACCCGGCTGCCTTTCTTCTTTGTAGATCATACTCAATTGTACAATGCTTCAAAAGGTCAAATAATGCACGATACCAACTGCAGCAATATAAACACGTTACAAATCAAAATATTCATATGTGGTAAATGGATCAAACACCACTCATCAAAAATAAAGCCTCAACAATCAGACCCACCACAAAACAACTGAGCCCAAGTGAGGATTCTAGGGGTAAATATGTACTCCAGTCTGTCAATCATATTCAGAAAGTATGTGTACAATATGCTTAAACTTCAGTTTGTCTCTTCTTTCCCTTTTATTGGCTTTAAAGATATCTTAACCTATGTTGCTTGAAATGCTTGTCCTGCTCTGGAATTGTTAGCCGACTGTCACACCCATTGTCATATCGTCCGCCTGACCTTGTCTGTGTACAGGGCAGGTGGAAGCGGAAGGGGAGGAGCGGGAAAAAGGAAACAGCAGTTCGGGGACAGCTACGGGAGAATAAAGCTGTGTTTACCCCTCGCTCCAGGTGTGCGTCTTTCTTTGGGGGCAAGAACATTATACTGGCGACGAGGGTGGGATCCTCGCGACCCACCGCTTCTGCCCCCCTTGCTGCTGCGTCGGATACAGAACGCGCAGCCGAGGACCGGCCCCTCCAGAGCGCCGATAGAAAAGAGCGCAAAAACGCGATCAGGATCGCGCAGAGAGGGGCGCGCTGCTCGAGCGCCACATCAGAAGGACACAAAAGCAAAGCAGCAAGAAGTCCCAAAGGTCATGCCTGCATGAAAGGACCTGTGTCCCCCTCGGCGGCCATCTTGAAGTCAGGCACTGTGTATCGGATACCATCAGCTCCTAACACGGCGGCCATTTTGAGGTCAGGCAAGTGCAGGAAATCTCATAGAAAATCCCGTAAACTCCTGAAAATAAAGACTTGTACAGCCAGCTGAGCCTGTATTTGTGTCCAAAATGTCAGTCCAACCTGACACCTCACACCCAGCGGCCACACGGTCCACCCCGCAGGCCCCGCAACCGCATCCAATGCTGCTAGGAGTGTCATACCTACGCCCACCAGAGCCTCTAGAGTTGACGTCTGGGAACAGCATGGGGCCCAAATAGAAGAACTGGGCAGAGGATTTTGAGGACTTTATGACGGGGTCCCAGGTGCAAGATTCTAAACAAAAGCTGATAGCTTTGCTAAATCTGATAGGAAAGGACATCGCGCAGATTATCAAAGAACTGCCTGCTGCCAACGCCACCTCATATGAAGACGTAAAAGGAGCTCTGCATGGGAAGTTCCTCCATAAGCGAAACTTAGACTATGAGCGACACACGTTCAACCTTGCTTGTCAAGAAAAGGATGAATTGATGTGTGACTTTATCGCTCGCATTCGGCGCCTAGCCCGGTACTGCGAGTTTGACGCGTTCAACACCAAAGATGCCCTACGACTGCGCATCATTGAGGGATGCCAGTCAGAATCACTGCGCCGCCGGTTGCTGAAGAAACACTACACGCTTGAAGAAATAGAAGAACTCACTCGCATCAATGATCAAGTCGAAGACCATGCTAAGAAAATGGAAGCTAGTAAGTCTGAAAAAAGGAGCAAGCTTTCCGAATGCAGTCACGCACGGTCTCGAGGCGCCACCCTGACCGCCACAAATCAGGAAGACCGACGCAGACCCTCCGAGCGAAATCGTCGCGCATTGGAGCCCAGAGCTGTCGGACAGGTAGGCCAGCCTCAAAATGCTACAGATGCGGACAAGACTATCCACATTCAGGACAATGTCCTGCCAGAGGACAGCAGTGTCACCGATGTGGGAGAGAAAATCACTTCGAAGTAGCCTGTCAAAAGCGACGGTCAGAAACGAAGACAGCCAAGTCAAGTTCAGAAACCCGCCACCATGCAAGGGCAGTAAAAGGAAGGAAAAGTCGCTTCTCTAGCTCATCAAGGTCAAGTATTCACTCAGCCAACTCACATAGATCTCAGAGGTCAACATCCCGGGTACCGTCTTCTCCCACGCCTGTGTCACAAGACAGTGACGAATACGTGTGTATGGTGTCAGACCCCGACAGATTAAAAAAATCTCCATGGCTGAATATTCAAATAGGAAGTCATCCTGCCAAGTTTGTATTAGACTCAGAAGCATCCCTGAACTACATATGTGCCATGGAATATCACAGCATGAAACCTCAGCCAAAGCTAGAACCAGCCGCAGTTCGAGTCTACACTTGGATGTCCAGGCAGCCCCTACCTTGCCTGGGACAATTCCGCACGACTCTGACCTACAAGGACCGACAGATCCAATCACACATCCATGTGATTGAGGGTCCTGACGCGGCAGATTGCCTCCTCAGTCTGCTGACAGCAGAGCGCCTCAAACTTTTCGAACTCTTATACACCGTGGATGACTCCCCGGACATCGTCAACAAATTCCCAAACCTTTTTAAGGGCCTCGGAAAGCTCAACCAATTCAAGTTCAAGTTACACATTAATGAGCAGGTGTCACCGATAGCGCAACACCACAGGAAGGTGCCGTTTCACCTACAACAGGCAGTAGATGACGAGCTACAAGACCTGCTGAGGACAGACATCATCGAAAGATCCACAGGACCCACTTTATGGGTATCACCTGTGGTGGTAGTGCCCAAGGAAAGGACAAGACAACAAAGTACGCCTATGTGTTGACATGCGTGCCCCGAACACAGCCATTGAGAGGGAAAGACATCCTAGACCTCATATCAGTGATATGATTGCTCGCCTCAATGGAGCAACTGTGTTCTCAAAGCTGGACCTCAACAAGGGATACCACCAACTGGAATTGCATGAGAAATCCCGCTACAACACCACTTTCACCACCCATCAGGGTCTATTCCGATACAAACGCTTAAATTTTGGAATATCTTCCGCCGCGGAGATCTTTCAGGAAGCCATTCGGCGGGTAATCCAGGGTATCCCAAATGCTTTCAACTACAGCGACGATATCCTAGTTTTTGGGGAAAACCAAGTGGAGCATGATAAAGCCTTGGACCGGGTGTGCCACGCCTTACTAAATGCCAACCTCACACTTAACCCGGATAAGTGTGAATTCCACAAGTCCACGCTAAAATTTTATGGACACATCTTTTCCAAAGATGGCATGAAACCAGACCCTGAGAAAGTGTCTGCCCTCGCAGACACTCCACAACCACAGGACATCAGTGACCTCCGTTCCTTCCTGGGAATGGCGAGCTATTGTGCTCGCTACATTAAGGACTATGCTACCATCAGCTATCCGCTCAGAGAACTCACCCGTCAAGGCCAACAATTCTTGTGGTCACCCGCATGTGAACATGCGTTCAACAAAATTAAGAAGGCCATGAGCACTGCCCTCATCTTGGCGTATTTTGCCACCAAAAGGAAGACCGATATCACGGTAGACGCTAGTCCTGTGGGGTGGGTGCCATTCTGGCACAATACAATAATGAAGCAGACCAACGTCATGTGGTTGCCTATGCCAGTCGTAGTCTCACTGACACAGAGAAGGCTTACTCACCGCCCGAGAAGGAAAGTCTTGCGGTCGTCTGGGCCTGTGAACATTTTCATCTGTTCGTATACGGAAAGCATTTCACGCTCATCACGGACCACCAAGCACTTACCACCATCTTTGGCAATCCGCGAGCGAAGATGCCTATGAATAGAAAGATGGGGCCTCTGGTTGCAAGACTACATCTACACCATCGTTCATAAACCTGGCAAAGCAGAAAACCTAGTAGACTACATGTCAAGACACCCACAATCTCACACACGTGAACGATGCTCTGTAGCTGAGGAATACATTAATTTCATCATTGACAATGCATGTCCCCGAGCTGGGCCCCTAGAAGCCATCTGCGAAGCATCGGCCCAAGATTCCACTGTTCAGGCCATCATGGTCCGGATACGCGCCAACTCTTGGAGACATCTGGACACCAAGCGCCAAGATGCGACTGTGGATGCTCAAGAACTGGTGGGGTTCAAACATGTCCAAGCGGAACTATCGATCAGCCAGGATGGGTTGTTGCTGAGAGGAGGGAGGATAGTCATTCCTCAGCGACTTCGCCAAGGGATCATCAGCTTAGCTCATGAAGGGCACAGGGGAGTTGTAGCCACCAAGAAAGCACTCCGAGAACGCGTCTGGTTCCCATCCCTCGATCAAATGGTGGAGGCCACACTCAAAGACTGTGCTTCATGTCAGCTAGTCGGTCGAGATGAACCACCAGCCCCTTTGCAGATGTCTGAACTACCTGATGGGGTGTGGCAACAAGTGGCTATTGACTTCTTCGGGCCATTAAAATCAGGCAAGTACATCATTGTCGTCATGGATGAATACTCCCGCTTCCCCATCGCGCATCAGGTGTCCTCCACGAAAGCGACGGCTGTCATCCCCGTCATTGACGAAACATTTGCAGCATGGGGAATCCCCATAGGAGTGAAAACAGACAATGGACCACCATTTAACAGCCACGAATTTGTTGATTTTGCGAAACACCTCAACTTCAAACATCGGAAAATCACTGCCTTATGGCCCCAAGCCAACGGCATGGTTGAGCGATTCATGGGGACTCTTAAGAAGACAGTTCAGCAAGCGGAACTCGCTCACCGTGACATTCAGCAAGCGCTGAATGAAGTGTTGTGACCATACAGGACCATGCCCCACAGTACCACGAATCAATGCCCTGCCACCCTGATGCTTGGGCGAGTTCCTCGCACGCGGCTGCCCACGTCAAATACCGTCACGCAATTCCGAATCGTGACCACCGATCATGACACTCTGGTAAAGTTAGATCAGTCAAAGAAAGCGAAAATGAAAGACTATGCCGATCAGCGCAGGCATGCACGACAGAGGGATATTCATGTAGGAGACTGGGTGCTGGTAAAGCAAGACCGCAAGACAAAGACAGACAGTCGATACCTCGCTCACCCGCTGCGAGTCTCCAGTCAAAAGGGGACTATGATCACCGCTGAGTCGGAAGGAAAACGGATAACCCGGAACATATCCCACTTCAAGAGATGCAATCCTTCTGCTCTTGCTCGATTCCAAAACAGCGAGTCTAGCACAGACTCATCGAGCCAAGGAGGAAAAAGTGATGGGGCGCGTACTAGGCCAGTGAGGCTAGAAGACACGCGAGACTGTGTTACACCTGAACGAGCATGAACCAGTCGCTCATGAAGAATAATCAATCGACCTGTTCGACTCATTGAAGAGCTCTGAGAGACAGTAAGCATTATTGTATAAAGGGGGAGGTGTCATATCGTCCACCGGACCTTGTCTGTGTACAGGGCAGGCGGAAGCGGAAGGGGAGGAGCGGAGCGGGAAAAACGAAATGGCACTTCGGGGACAGCTACGAGAGAATAAAGCTGTGTTTACCCCTCGCTCCAGGTGTGCATCTTTCTTTGGGGGCAAGAACATTATACCCATGGTTTCAAGTATCAAGTCTTAGCTATCTTTTTTGAGAGGAGAATTATAAAACTCTTGTCAATAAGGGTGCAGAGACTTCCCATCACCAGGACAGACAGTGGACAAGACGCCTAATGCCTCATGTCAAGTCTGCAATCAAGCAGAACTTGCAAGGTAGTGACCGACTTTTCCTGAGCAAATGCGGCAGTGCTTCACATGGAAATACAGAAGTACTGGCACTCTCTTTTCAGAGCACCTGTGTGCTCCTGAGAAGTGCTGGCACTCTCTATTCAGAGTACCTGTGTGCTCATGAGAAGTGCTGGCACTCTCTATTCAGAGTACCTGTTTGCTGCTGAGAAGTGCTGGCACTCCCTATTCAGAGTACCTGTGTGCTCCTGAGAAATGCTGGTACTCCCTATTCAGAGTACCTTTGTGCTGCTGAGAAGTGCTGGCACTCCCTATTCAAATTACCTGTTTGCTGCTGAGAAGTGCTGGCACTCTCTATTCAGAGTACCTATTTGCTGCGGAGAAGTGCTGGCACTCTCTATTCAGAGTACCTGTTTGCTGCTGAGAAGTGCTGGCACTCTCTATTCAGAGGTACCTGTGTGCTCCTGAGAAGTGCTGGCACTTTCTATTCAGTGTACCTGTGTGCTCCTGAGAAGTGCTGGCACTCCCTATTCAGAGTACCTGTGTGCTGCTGAGAAGTGCTGGCACTCCCTAATCAGAGTACCTGTTTGCTGCTGAGAAGTGCTGGCACTCTCTATTCAGAGAACCTATTTTCTGCTGAGAAGTGATGGCACGCTCTATTTAGAGTACCTGTTTGCTGCTGAGTAGTATTGGCACTCTCTATTCAGAGGTACCTGTTTGCTGCGGAGAAGTGCTGGCACTCTCTATTCAGAGTACCTGTTTGCTGCTGAGAAGTGCTGGCACTCCCTATTCAAATTACCTGTTTGCTGCTGAGAAGTGCTGGCACTCTCTATTCAGAGTACCTGTTTGCTGCGGAGAAGTGCTGGCACTCTCTATTCAGAGTACCTGTTTGCTGTTGAGAAGTGCTGGCACTCTCTATTCAGAGGTACCTGTGTGCTCCTGAGAAGTGCTGGCACTTTCTATTCAGTGTACCTGTGTGCTCCTGAGAAGTGCTGGCACTCCCTATTCAAATTACCTGTTTGCTGCTGAGAAGTGCTGGCACTCTCTATTCAGAGAACCTATTTGCTGCCGAGAAGGGATGGGACCCTCTATTCAGAGTACCTGGTTGCTGCTGAGAAGTACTGGCACTCTCTATTCAGACTACCTGGTTGCTGCTGAGAAGTACTGGCACTCTCTATTCAGAGGTACCTGTTTGCTGCTGAGAAGTGCTGGCACTCTCTATTCAGTGTACCTGGGTGCTCCTGAGAAGTGCTGGCACTCTCTATTCAGTGTACCTGTGTGCTCCTGAGAAGTGCTGGCACTCCCTATTCAGAGTACCTGTGTGCTGCTGAGAAGTGCTGGCACTCCCTATTCAGAGTACCTGTGTGCTCCTGAGAAGTGTTGGTACTCCCTATTCAGAGTATTAGTGTGCTGCTGAGAAGGCCTGGTAGTCTCCCATTAACATTATTGCAGCAGGGCCGAAAAGTGCTGGTACTCTCCCTTTCAAATGAATGTAGTGGAGGTACTCAGTACCGGACAGCACCTGCCCATTTAAAGCACCGAACTGCTCCAAATGTAACAATGTTTCCAATCCTTTGCATGCTTTGAACATAGCACATGCATTCACAGAGCATCAGAAGAGAGGGAGGGGACGTCCAAGTCCTCATGAAGGCCACCATCTGGGTCCCTAAGGCGAGAGGGGGGACAGGTGGTCCTGGGGGTTAAAGTGCAGAGCCTGGACACGCTCTGAAAACAGACATGCCCTCCCATGGAGTACTAAACAAGCAAAACAAAGAACACAAAAAATAGTTCAGTGAGCAGCGATCTAAACCCTATGCCACGGGGAGGAGCAAACAGATTAGGGAATAAAGCCACCATTAAGATGAAGGTAACCGAGGTCGACATGAAAGCCATCTAATCGTGAGCGGTGATTGGCTATCTACAGTGTTGTATACAATGCGAGAAGACAAAAACAGAAACCCGAGGAACAGAGGGGACGATAATGCTTGCTACAAGCATCCCTGCTGCTGGCTGTGTTACTAAAGTGCACAGCCCGTAGGGGGTTTAAAAAAAGAAAGTGCTGAGTGCTGCCTGCAGGTGTGTCCTTGTGTATTTTATTTTAATTGTCCCTACTAAGCCTCAAAAATGATTCTGTCACGAGATACCGGAAAGTCATCCGAGGTGAGCGTGTGCGTGCGTGCGTGATTGTGTGCGCGTAAAAAAGTATGTATGCGATTGGGCTTGGGTATGTGTGCGTGCCTGTCTGATTGTGCGTGGATATGTGTGTGCGTGGGGGTGTCTGTGGTCGTGTGTGCGTGAGTGGTTGTGCGTGCATGTGTGTGTACATGTGTGATGGTGCGCGCATGAATGCATGATTGTATGTGGGTGCGTGCATGCGTGTAATTGTGCCTGCATGCGTGGGTCGGCGTGTGCAGAAATGTGCGTGGCACGTGCATATGTGCGTGATTATGAGCGTGTACTTGAAGAGGCCTGTCAGAGCGTTGTTTTCTCCTCGTGGGTCATTCTTCATCAGATCCACTCGATCACTCCTGAAGCTGATCCTATTACAGACACTTTCCACCTGTAGCCCGAGCCCGCCCCCGGCGTTCCTTGGCCCCTCGGAGCGGCGAACAGACGGGTGCGAAGAGAGGACATTCAAGGTGACAAGAAGCGCATGGACGCCCCGCGCTGTCCGCAGCATCCGGCGGCCGCTCTGGACACGATCAGCGGGACAATGAGAAGCGCCAGAGGGGGCCGAGGCATAACGAGGCGCCTGGAGACGTCGCCTGCCGGCCCGGCTCAGCGTCAGGCTCGCAGTCAGAGAGGCCTGCCGGTCATGTGACCCCGTCGGACCTGCCGTGTAGGGTTGTGGCCGGTGGCTGACAGACAGTGCTTCCTGTCTGAGCATCGCTTGTGCTGCTAGTCTGGTATTAGCACAGCAGGGATCAGGGTACTACGCGGGTGGACGGCGGCCCCCCACTTATTTTACCGGGAGCTCGATAACTGGAGCAAATGGAGCCACACATTCACTCTTTGGCCTCTCTGGGGCGAGATCGGAGCTCATTCAGAACGCTTCTCTAAGGCATCCAAGGGGTGAGTGAGGGGAGGCAATGAGTCTGATGGTGCAAGCCACCTATCGTGACGTCATTTCCTGTTGTGACGTTAGCATCTTGTGCCCTGGGTATTAGTGCCTAGCCAGGTGCGCAACACCCATTGGCCTCAAAGGGCTTCAGTCCCCCCCCCCCCGTCGTGTGTGGCAGCCCGGGATGAGACACTTCCCGGCCTGCTCACAGCCGCACCCGAGCACTTCACAGGTCTTTAAAAGACCTTGTGCATGTTAATGGGGCTTTGTTGTTGTTTCACCCCTTCTAAGAGCCCCTGCAGCTCCCGATTGCCTAAAGATTCAGCGCCCCCCAGAAAAATTTTCTTAGCCCCCCCCCCTGAAATTTGACTCTAGTTGCGCCTCTGTGCCTAGCAACCCCTGTGCCAGCTTTGTGCCACATGAAGGCTCATGGGATCAGGAGTCAAAGGGGACCTCGAGCCGCTCCAGAACCAGCATCTCGAGACTGCCACGAGATTTCAGTGGCTCACTCACCTCTGCTAACATGAGACACCCACATGGCACTGTAGGGTGCCCTAGAGTAGGCGCAAAGGGGCCCGCTCATGAAGGTTCGCCATGTGACTGCCACTTTATGAGCGTGTATCAGCATGTGTGTACCCTACTACGCAGCCATATTAGCACACTGTCTGGGCTATTCACAAACGGAACTAACACTTATGAGTAATTTACATGTGTACGTTTACTCTTACACTTTTGAGTAACTTTACTATACAGGTGGGCAAGCCAAGAGATTAACAGGGAGACCCAAACCAGAGCTTTGGCTCAGTGCTAAGACCCGTGCACGAGCCGAGCCCTGAAAAATCTTGGCATGTAAATCATGTAACTAACATTTAATAAAAATAGGATATGATGGTCACTTCAAAATTCAAACAACTACATTTCATTAACTGGTGGAAGTGTTTTACCTCACTACATCACTACATCAGATTATATCAATATATTGACGAGCATTTATTAAAAGTGAACGTTTTTAAACATGTACATAGAAATATTTATAATCAGTCAGTCAGAAAGGCTTTATTTCGATAAAAACATATCATAAAAGCTTCACATTATAAAAAACACATTTTGAAAATAAAAACAAGAAATAATCTATTTACACCCATTTTTACATCCAATATTTACAAGTTAAAAACAACGTTTTAAGCGATTAGTTAAAAAACAGATTAAACATTTCATTTAAGCCTTTTGTTTCTAACATGCCATGCCCATGATAAAAATTTAGAGAGGCCACAGGCATACAATGGCCGTGAATCTGACATTAAAATGCGCAGCGCCTCAATGTGAAACCTAGTGCCTAACAACCGACACAGAGGTTAAGCCACCTGTTTGTGCATGTACGCCGGGCATTCAAACATAAAGTGCGCTATAGTTTCTGGTCTGGTTGGGCAAATAGGGCAAAATGCTGTTGTCTGGGCCGGGGATTTCCAACGAGCTGTAAGGGCACGCACTGGCAGAGCCCCGGCCCTAAACCTGAAGTAGAGGGCCCTATCGAATGGCTTCCAGATAATATCCAAATAAAGTTCCCGGATCGGCAGATCCTTGAACTTTAGGAAGTCGTCCGTAAGCCTGCCCAGATCGTGATCAGTACTAGTTCTAGACGCAACCCAGTTCCAATAGAGGCTCTTTAAAGTTGCCTTCGGACGAGAGGACCTACCAACCCATGCCTCACTAAGGCCCAAATCGCCGAGCAAAGCTTTTACATCTTTTAACCACTTTACTTTATGCCATCCAGGCAATGACATTACTTCAGATAGCCCTTTAGCATATTTGGCCAATTCAGGTACTCGCCACAACCGTGCCCATAAGAGCAACGGCCGAAGCTTTGCCAAATCGCTAATGGGGCGACAACCTAAGTCAAGCAATAGAGGTATCATTGGGGTACTCTGGGGAAGTGACATAAGATCCCTATAAAATTTATTTTCGGACCTTGTCAGTTCATCTATACCAATAGTGCCCCATAGCTCTGCCCCGTAGAGAGCAGAGCTAACTCCGTTTGCTTTATAAATGTCAATGACAGGGGCTATTGGCCTTATATTTATAATCTCCCCCCCCCACCCTGATGGTAATTCCAGTAGACCGCACATCCCAAACTCACTTATTTGAAAGTGTTCTCATAAGTGACAATGAAGAAAAAGAAGGCCTGGTGAAATAAAACGTTTGCCAAGGATCACACAATTTGGTAACACAAGGAAGCCCGGACTGATCCCAGGTTTTATGGTTCCACTTTGTTGCCTCTAAACAAGTATCTCTGCCTCTCACCCAGTTTATTAGGTCTCGCCTGTCGATGCGCATGCGCATCGAGCAAGCGAGACTATAGGGGCTCATCTACTCTTTATCTAACTTGCAAGGAATCGTGGCGATTCCTTGCAGTGCCCGTGACTTTTAAGCTCAATGCGCATGTGCATTGAGCTTAAAAGCGCGTGCACAGCCGCCCGCATTCCTCCGACACCTTTGAAGTGAAGCTTAGCTTCACTTCAAAGGCCCGGCTTCTTCACACCCACATGCCGCTCTGCCCCGCTCCGCCCCCTCCCCTGAGTCATCCTGCCTCCCCCCTCCCCTCTCTTCCCTCCGTCTTGTTCCTGCCTGCCCCTGTCTCTTATGTAGGGCGAGCAAGCACGACTTTCCGTAATGGGAAAGCCTACACTATCTTTGGCTTCCGAAAATAAAACGGCAACCAGTGCACATCTTAAAGGATGCTCGAGCCAGCTCTGCATCCCCTTAAACATACATTAGTTGATATTTTTTGTTAAAGGAGTAGCTCCTGTTACCTCAAATATACATCATTATTGTGAATCGCCATTAACACTGCTGTGCTTATTACTCGCCCTGTGGTTTGTAAATACGTAACTTTTCTTACCCGCTCCGCCCCCTCCCCTTCCCGCCGTCTCGCATTTCCCCTGTCGCACTTCTCCTCCCCCCTCCCCTCTCTTCCCTCCGTCTTGTTTATTGTACCCGCTCCGCCCCCTCCCCTTCCCGCCGTGTCGCATTTCTCCTCCCCCCTCCCCTCTCTTCCCTCCGTCTTGTTCCTGCCTGCCCCTGTCTCTTATGTAGGGCGAGCAAGCACGACTTTCCGTAATGGGAAAGCCTACACTATCTTTGGCTTCCGAAAATAAAACGGCAACCAGTGCACATCTTAAAGGATGCTCGAGCCAGCTCTGCATCCCCTTAAACATACATTAGTTGATATTTTTTGTTAAAGGAGTAGCTCCTGTTACCTCAAATATACATCATTATTGTGAATCGCCATTAACACTGCTGTGCTTATTACTCGCCCTGTGGTTTGTAAATACGTAACTTTTCTGAGAAACGGATTGGGTGAGTTGGTGCCCCTAAATAGTTGTGCCCTCGCATTTTTAAACGTCCTGCTCTGCTTGCAGTCCATTGAAAGCGTTGCATTTCAGTTCATTGTTTGGCATTAAATGGGGACCTCCAACAATCTGAAACGAGTTAACATCCGCCTATTGTGTTTCTAAGTGCTCTCAAGCTGCAAGGCCGAAACCACCGTGTGTGGGCTTCCCTGCACCAGCCACGGCCCATGCACAATAATCATTTCAAGTCCCGGACAAGTAATTGGATCTCGCCCTTCATTTAACAGCCAATCAAACTCAGTTAGCATTCTCTTTTTTCGAGAAATTAAATCTTTACTGGCCTCAGCCTCCGAGTATCAGAACTCTGCCTTTTTTGCAATATAATGTCATGGTACTTTTACTGTCTATGCCCTGTCCGACAACACAACGAGCGAGACTCACTTCATGCGAATGTCTGGCGTTATAAGATCAGAAAATGTCTTCTAGAATTAGTTATATGGCTAAAAGTGTCATTTCCTACCCAGAGTGGCCTGGCAGAGGGCATGTTCAATAGAGGGTTAGGTGAAAACCTATTCAAAGCGGGTTTCTTCAGCGAACTAGTACCGCAGAGCCAGTCAACCTCATTTTGTTTAAAGGCATATCCAGGTCCTCCAAAATTAAAAGCTAAAAAAATGGGGGCTCTTGTATTTTTATCACGACTGTAGTGCCTGGGATTATCCCCCCCCCCCCTTCCCCCCATTCTTCTACCACAATGTTTACACATTTCAAGGCTGTCTGAACACGAGCTCCCTTCCAATCTGCAAACTCCGTGCAAGTGTTTCATTTGCGGCTTTACATAACAGTTTGCACCACTGCAATTTCTGGCATTCCATGCCCCGGCGGCAAAGTGTTACAAAATAAAACTTATGTCTTCACACTAAATTACTGTCTCAGGATACGTTTTACATAACTCTATCAGCTAAGTGTGTTTTCACGGACCAGGAATGCGACCCGTGTTGACCGCGGCCTTCTGGGGTCTAAGCAGTTATTTAAATTGTTGCATTTCGGGGGGCTAGCCGTGAAAGGCGCTCCCCATTCAGCGCCCCACAATAAAACCCGCGTTAACATTCCTCGCGGGGACGCAGTGTCGCGCCTTTGAGGGGAGGGCTGCCCCCCTCATTCGGCAAAAATAAATCCATTCATTTGATCGTGTAGCCATTGAGAGGCGACACAAAACAAGCCAAGTGTGAGAAATGCTATGAGATGAAGTAAACAAAAACATTTCCATGACAAAAAGGAGTCTCTGGCCCTTAATCCACCCACCATATGCAAGCGTTTTCATCAGCATAGCGCCTGATTTGATCTCGCATGACAAGACTGCACGAATGACTGCTGACATCAAATAATTGTTTGCGGGTTTTTGTGATTGCGTGTGTATTTATACATGTATACACACACACACAAAATGTAAACACGTGTAAATACACATTACGTCCATAAGAATAATATATTGCCGTCACAGACATATGATATTCAATATCATATAATGTATTGGAGAACTGCATGCATGCTACTGTACCGGCATGTATGTGTGAACAAACACGTGAAAGTTCAAAGAAAAGTCTACATGCCAAGTTATGTACAATTTACAGCATTTGTATCTACTAGTGCAAAAACTGCTGGATTAAACAGTGCATTTATGTAAATAGAGCGCTGAGACATTTATGTGGAAAGGGAAGATTTGAAAGCAAACTTATAACCTGATTTAATTATGGTCCTAAAGTTTTTTTCATCCAACAAAACTCACCCTCAACACCTCACTCACACTCAACTCCTCACTCACCCCCACCCTCACTCACCCTCAACACCTCACCCTCACACAGTGCAATAGGTCTCACAGGATTTTTAGTTAAAGCTTTTACAAATGTTTATTGCTTTTTTGATTTGTAATTCTTTAGCATTGGCTACAAAAAATAAAAATGCAAAAGATTTACAACAAAAAACCCATAAACAATTCTAAATGCACTAACTCTAATGCTGCGAGACCTATTGCATTTCCAATGCTTGTATAAAAAGTCACTGCTTTGTGTTCAATTCTTGGTGCATGATGTTAGTGCGTGGTCGCAGGCTGAAGCCACATGAAGGCTTGTGGGCTCGAGGATAAAAGAGAACCTCGAGCGGAGCCAGGTATCTGACTCAAGCGTGGCTTGAGCTTTCAGTGACTTGCCCACCTGAACTTTACTACTTTGAGCTATTCACAGAATCAGAGTGTAACTTTACTCATAAGGTTTGACTTACACGTCTCCACTCCCTGAAAAATGTGGTGGAGCCAAATTTATCCGTGTAAGTACTACTGTCAGAAAGAAACAGTAGAAAGTCAACCACTGCTACTGCAACACCCTGCCATAGAAAATAATGGAGATAGGGACTTAAAATAAAACCCAGTTGGAAATATTGTTGGATTGGATTAAATTAAATGATTTAAAATCGCCAAATATAAATAAATATAATTTGTTTAAAAAATATCAAAATAAAAACTATTTATACTTTAATATACAACATTTTAACAATCTAACAACCTTTTTTAAATGTATTAAATAATGTAACATTAATTTTCATTACAATATAATTCACAAGTAACATGGCCACAAGATGGAAGCTGTTTGGCCCACATGACAACGCAGCCTACAGGTGCATAGCATCTCTTCCAGAAAACCAAGGCCAAACTTGCATGGAAACTAGGGAAGGTAATTCTTGAGCTTCTGGAAGACAAATCTATTTAAAATACCCGTTTCACAGCCTTTCAGCTCTCAAAACTATCAACGCCTCACAGTGACCACTTGCTTTACCCGATCACAGAAGAAGAGAGATCAGGAGGGATCAGATACCTCCAGAATAATACAGCTCCTGCTCCAGATGTATTTCCGCCAGAGTACCTGGATGAATAGTGATTGTAGAATTAGGGGTCACATGGTGTATTGGGGCAGTGGGAGATACTGGGTCTAAGATAAGTAACTCTGCTGTTTCAGAGGTAATCTTCAGAAGTTTCTTTAAACATTCCACTTTTTCGAAATCTATAATTTCTAGAAAAAGCTACCATTTACTCTAAGCCACCAACATGAGTCAGTGGCAGTAATAAGGAAAACGCAGGAGCCTCACATAATAGGCAATTCATTGCCTATTATGTGATGTAATGTACAGTACGAAAATAAAGTCAGCCCGGTCGTCTCTCAACTGGAGAGCGACATGCAGATACTTCAACTCAAACAGTGGACTAAGGGGCCCACCCACGTAGCTGGTCACACGCTTGACCCACTCTCTTCTAATATCGAAGCCACTTGCATCCATGAGATTAAGCCATTGCTTTGGACAGACCACTCGCTCATAGCCTTCACACTGGGTCTACCAGTTAAATCAATTAAGTTGTGCAAAACTCATCAGACATCGAATCGAGCCTGGAGGCTTGTCACTGAATCTTCATTTCTAGCACACTTTATTGGCTCCAACATACAGACCTTAGGGGATCTCCCTGTATGTACAGGAGCCGCTAACCTTAAGTCAGAGATCTGTACAACCTAAGACAAACTGGTTCCAATACAGAAACAGAAGCATTGCATTTCAAAGACCACATACGGAAAAATGGTACACCCCACAACTTAAGGAACTCAAAAGGAAATGTCAAAACCTCGAACATCAATGGAGATCCTCAAAGAATGAATCGGACAAACTGAGGTAAAAATCCGAACTTAAATCCTATAATCACGCCATAAAAAATGCAAAAAAGTCCTACTATGCCCTCCGAATCAATGAGAATTGCAACTCTGCTAAAGAACTGTACAGAATAGTCAGATAACTCAGTAAACCAGCCAGTATGTCCCAAAACTACCGCCATCAGTAGACGCATGCGAAAGAATAAGTGACTTCTTTTCGGATAAGATAAAGAAGATCTATTCCACCTTCAATTTTCCCACAAAAACTGACATAACGAACAGGGACCTCTCGATTTCCCATCCAAATGCCACATCAGTCATGTGTAATTTCACCCCCCTTGAAGAGAATGAGGTCCTAAAAGCTATGGGTGAAGTAAAATCTGGATTAGTGGAGTAGTGTGGCTAGTGGAGTAGTGTGGCTCACTGGTTAGAGGCGGCAGGCCTGAGAGCAGAAGTCAGCCTGGGACCAGGGTTCAATTCCCGACGCGGCAGGGTCGTGGACCTTGGTCAGCGGACTTGATAATTCTCGCTTCGGTGCTTACTCTAATCAGGGGTTCCACTCGGCAACTCTGGGCATTAGCTTGCCTAATCTCCACAACGGCCCCTCCAATTCCGGGGATGCCTGGCTCCACCTTGGGGACTCCCAGCAAGGGACCATCCCACAGGGAAAGCTAGGACGGGTTCCCCAGAGTTATACAGCGCCGGGACGCCCCGTTGCTGGGGCAGCTGTGCGCTTTACAAGTATACTACATTTACATCCCCGCTAGCCCCCTGCCCTCACTTCATTTTTGCCCAGACTGCCTCCATTTTGTGCCCATTCATTACCCAGCTCTTCAACAACTCCCTCAAAACTACCCCCTATCCTGATAAATGGAAACCCGCCTCAGTAATCCCTCTGCTAAAAAAAACGGAACTGATGTCCTCAATCCTGAAAATTACCGCCCTATATCCCAACTCCCCTACCTCTCCAAAGTTTTGGAGAGATTGGTGAACAGGCAATTATCTAACTTCCTAGAAACTAACAATCTTCTACACCCATTACAGATGGGATTCAAGACAAAAAATAGCACAGAGGCAACGCTGCTGGCTGTAACAGACAACATTAGATCCTGTACTGACCAAGGAGGGGCAGTTGGCTGATATTGTTGGACTTGTCGGCAGCGTTCGACACGGTCTCCCACAACAGTCTACTAGAAACCCTCTATGAAGAAGGAATCTATTCCAATGCGCTGAGTTGGCTCAGCTTCTTTCTAAGTAACCGAACACAATCAGTCCACCTCGGCCAATTTCAATCCAAATCGAGCCTAATCGGCTGTGGTGTCCCGCAGGGAGCATCATTAAGCCCCACTTTATTCAATGCCCACGTTTCTTCACTGGTGAAAATCAGCAGGATGTGGGGCATTGGTATTTGCTCCTATGCCGATGACACGCAGCTGATGGTGGCCCTGGATGAAAAGCCTGAGGTCACTAAATCAAAGCTACACAGCTGCCTCACGGAGATGGCTCAATGGATGCATGAGCATTGCTTAAAGTTGAACGCAGGGAAATCTGAGATTTTACTCTTCATAGGTGCCATATTAGTTTGGGATGCCACATGGTGGCCACACACAATAGGCACCGCCCCAACTCCCAAACATTGCGCAAAAAACCTGGGCATCACCATTGATGACACTCTGTCCATGAAAGACCATGTACGGGCCCTTTGCGGCAAAGGTTTTGCAACCCTGAAACTGTTGGCCAGGCTTTTTCCCTGGATACCACTGGACTGCAGAAGATCTGTCACGCAAGCCTTGCTGGTCAGTCAAATGGATTATGGGAACGCACTATTTGTAGGCATGAATGAGCTCCTGTTCACGCGACTCCAGGTGCTCCAGAACGCCGCCACCAAACTTGTCTGTAACAAAGGCAAGCTAAGTTCGGCCTCAACGTGCATGAAGATCCTGCACTGGCTACCCATGCGCCAAAGAGCAGCATTTAAGCTACTCAGTCACGCACATAAGGCTCCGTATCGAACTGGCCCTATAATACTCCAGGAGAAAATTGAATTTTATGATCTGCTATCACTTCATCTAGCTTTGGCCAGAACTAAGCACGTTAAGAAAATGAGGACCGTAGGGCGATCATTCTCTTATCTGGCAGCTAAGAAGTGGAACGAGCTACCTCCGGACCTACGGCTCACTTCCAACTACATACTGTTTTGGAAAAAACTAAAAACTCATCTGTTCCCCAAATATTAATTCCCACTCTCGCAGCCGTACCCGGATATTCGCTACCAGCGCCTTGATATCCCTCGGGATGAGTGCAGCGCTTCATAAATAAATAAATAAATTGCCTCTGGGAAACTCAAGGGTAGCATGTCCAGGGTATATGCATTGCAGCCTCGCTGGAGGAGCACCTCCTTTAAGTTGCATCTGGAGAAAGATTTAAGCACCCCTTTAAAATGGGGGCAGTAGAAGGTAACAAACAGCTTCTTGGAATGCGGGTATTCAGTGCTTAATTTGTGGCGGCTGTTTCCGGTGCTCGGCACCTGCACCTAACTGTCAACCCTGGCACTTATAACAATCTACCACATGGTGGCGCTCTTTATCTAATTTAGCGTTGTGCACAACTAAAGCTGTTTATTGATTCAATTTACATTTAAAATGACTAATTGCAGCCTCCCAATCCGTTGTTATAGCTTTGAGGCCTGGAAAAGTCTGACTTGTCATGCTTGTAGAACTGTGATGGTTAGTAGTTTGTAGTTGTATTGGTAGTGTCATTAGCAGCACTGGCATGGGCAGTGGGTGGTGCGGGTTGCAGTGGCCTTCAGACGAGGGCCCTGGCACTTCTTTTTTTTATTTTTTTACAAATTAAGCATTGAGGTTCAGCTACAAATTATGTACAGTTTACTGCATTGATTGTAGTGGGTGAGTAGCACACTAGGCAAAGTTTGGGCAGCTGACCTCTCAGGCATAGACAGATTTACTAAAGTTACTACATAATGAAGCACTGTGCGAAAATCAGGGTCGGATTGGTAAGGCGGGCACTTGGGCAATGGCCGAAGGGCCGGTATCCGAGTTCCAGCTTAGGGCCGCTTTTTTGGACAGCCTGGGGGCTGATGTGGGCGGTGTCTGTGCTGTTCGGATGCCACCAGCGGCCCAGTGGGGGCCTGAGCGGCCTTTCTGGAGACAGAGGGGCCTCTATTACCTCCTTTTTACCAACAGGCGAAGGTGTCACTCCCTTTCTCTCGCTGAGCTGGTCCATTAATGTATGCAGACTGAGCAGTGCAGGGGGCCAGAGCAGAAGTGGTCTCACTTGTGTTAAGTTGTGGTTATCTGAGTGAAATTAAGAAAACATGCCTCTCTCAGAGACCCCCCCTTCTTTTTATAAAACTTAGCCAAAGCAGTGTTTTGCGGAAATGCAATCCGCAATGTGGGCCCCTTTTGTTTAGCATGCCCGGGGTTATTTTTTATCCCAACCCAACCATGGTGTAAATATGCTGCACTGTTGTGCTGCTTGAACAATAGAATAAAAAATTGCAAAGCCCATATCTACAAAGCCTCACCTGCTGATGATGTCATCCGCAGCACGCAAAAAAAAATCCAGGTTTGCCTGATACTAAGAGTTGCGCTAAGGTGCAAAGGCGAGCCAGTGGTTTCTACTCCACATACAACCTCTAGAATACATTTCAATGTAAGGACAACAGCACAAGGGTAAGGTGGGTGAAATGTGTAATTTTGTGTAAATTACACGTTTTATGTGTAGGACTAGGATGCAATGCTCTGGTTGCCCCTTGATTGCACCTGGTTTCTTTCGAAGTTAGTATCTGAGGCACAGCCGGGTAATGGCTGCTTCTGCTGCGGCTTGTACCTAAGGGCTGCAGGGAAATGAAGGAATGCAGCCCCTCACTAGCGGAATGCAGGGGTTCCTGCTCCTGCACAGCCGTGATACAGGGGTTCCTTCCCCGCCCTCCCGGCAGCCTTGGATTGGTAACGCGGGCACTCGGGCAATGCCGGAGGGGCCGGTATCCGATTCCAGCTGGGGGCTGCTTATTTTAGCAGCCTGGGAGGCTGATTTGGCCGGTTTCTGCATTGTTGGATGCCACCAGCCACCCAGTGGGTGCCTGAGTGGCCTTTCTGGAGGCCGGTGGGCGTCCATTACCTCCCTTTTATCAACGGGCAGAGGTGTCACTCCCTTTCTCTCTCTGGGCCGGCCCATTAATGTATGCATAATGAGGGGGGGCAGGGGGCCTGAGCAAAAGTGGACTCACTTGTTTCCTGGTGTGTTTCATCAGTGTAAACGAATCCATGCATTTTTTTACACCCCCTCCCTTTTTTTTAAAATAAAATTTCGCCGAAGCAGAGTAGTGCGAAAAGGCAATATGCAAATGTGGGCCACTTTATTTTAGCGTGCCCGGGCCGATTTTTAATCCCAATTCAACCCTGCCTCCCTGCCTGGCCCAGGCACAGGTGTGGTCGGGGTGCCTGGAGAGAATTCACTTTCATTTGATGCTGCCTGGTGCTGGGCCGGTCGAACAAGAGTCACCTGCTTGGATTTCTCTTTTCATTGTCCTGCTTGTGAAACTGTCTGACTTTTAAATGTATTTAATTGCTACATGTCGCCTTGAGCGTGGGCCAGGCCCATACACAGCCACCTGTACAAAATTAATGTGTGTTTGACTCTAATTTACCCAAGTCTCTCCCTCTTCCTGCCTCTCTTTCTGTTTCTCTTTCTCGAACTTGTATTGCTTTGCATTTGTTGCTCTCTCACCTATGTCCTTATTTACTTCCTTCGTTCCTCACCTCCTCCCTTGCTTCCTTCCTCCATTTCTGCCTCTTTTTAAAAATCCTTTATTCCCACATACTTCCTCCATTCCTTCTTCCTTTTTGACTTTCTTGCTGCCTCCTCCCATCAATTTTCTCTCAATACCTTTCTTCTTTCCTTCCCCACAACCTCCTCTCTTCCTTTTGCCCTTTTACAGTCCTTCACCTCTTTTACTTCCGCCATCTCTTTTGCTGCTCTTCCCTCATCCATTGATTCATTTAGATTCTTGATATAGTGTGTCATATGGGAAAGGGTGTCATAGCGCTTTACAGGGAATGGCACACAAATAGCAGCGAACATGGATAAAATAAGTAATCAAATCAAGAGTTTAAATCTTAGGGACATTTTGGTATAGTTGTAGTGCAGACCAGCTCCTATTGTGCTGCATCAAACGGAATCAGCATCAGCAAGAAGGACGCATCTCCCTGAACCTTAGCAGTATGTTTACACGAGCACTACCCCACACATATTGCTTCAATATACACGCAGTGGGCTTTGGGCTCTTTCTCCTTCAACCATTGGCTATTTTGAACCAACTTCTTTTAGCCATTGGCTTGAGACGTTGCCAGTCACACCTTGGCTCAGCTCAATGGAGTATTTCTCACCTTATGCTATTGGCCAATGAATATATATTTCCACCTCTCCCCCTTGCTTATGTTGTTCTATGTCTGTCTGTTACCTGCGCCTTGATGCCCTTCCGGGTTAAGTTTTGCGCCTTATAAAACACCCATTCATTCATTCATTCAAGTATGAGGTACTATTTTACCGTGGCAGCTGCCGCAATCCTGAAGGGGGGGGATCATAATTCTTTAAAAACGTACCTGCTGCCTCAGTCCTCTTCTCCTTCTTTCCTTGAGTCCCAGCATGCACAGGGACACAGGCTGCCCACCCAAAACCGGCGCTGCTCTCATCATATGAGAGCAGCGCCAGGATTGGTCTGAGTGGCGTGGTTTGCCGCTCAGACACTGCCTAGGTGCCTGTGACATTTCTTCAACTCAGCTGTACAACACAGCTGGGTTGGAGAAACCTAAGTGTGCATGTCTGTTTGGCCGGCCTAAGACCGGCGGCCAAACAGACATGCGCGCACATACAGTGCGTCTACCACTCCTCCCTGTTATGCCCGACCTGCCCCTCCCTACAGCTGACATCAGCTCAATGAGTCAGAGGTAATTTTATTTTTCACTAGACCGCTGACTGACTGGCCAGTGGGGCGACGGTCCACCGCCATTACTGAGGAGTCGCCAAGCTATTTTACCACCGCCGACCTCTCTGTTGGCTCCTTGTCGCCCGTTCCCACCCCATCCATTTATACTCATGCTGCTACTCCTTTTATCCTGTTTCTCGCCTCCACATCATTCCCTCACACCTCTCCTTCTCTTCCCGGCGTGTTGTTTTTTGGTCCTTCAACCCGCCTCTCCCTCTCTTTGCTTCTTCCCATCACCCCTTCTTTCCCCTGGTGTTTTAATTTAAGTGTTGTATATTTACACTTCATTCAATATGGCTACTTGGTGTCAGTAGTCCTTTCTTAGTGTTTCTATCTTTCCCAACCTCCCATGTTACCTAAGAGTTTTCTATCTGATATGTGAGGATTCCAGCCTTGGCAGTTGATGGTCTGGTCAGCTGTGAGGTTTACTGCTCTGCTGTCTTATCTTATACTATCTTAATAAATATATCTTAATAATCTGAAGACGTGTCCTGCTGCCTATCTAATCTACTTACAACATTAAGCTCCAGTTGTTTTCTTATCAGTGTCACCAGGATTTGTTTTTTTTTTAAGTGGGTGGCAAGGAAGCCTTTTTTATGTTTCATACAAATAAAAGATGGTCCATATTGAAGGGCCCCTTTCCTTCATTTCAGTCGTGTTTTGTTTCTATATATCAGAGGGGAAAAAAAGCATTAAATAAAGTCCTTGGTTTCTTTCTATGTCATAGAAATGACAGAAGTAGTCAAATGAATGCTCAGATTTTCATCCGTTCTTTATTTTATATAGAAACAAAAGCAGGACTGTATTGAAGGCCAGAGCGCCTTCAATACACACCCACTTGCGTTTCTTAAATTTGCTTCAATGTGCTTACACTGTGTCTGTGTTCATTACCATATTCTTCCAAGACCTATTCACTTTGAAAATGCTTGTTTTTTTGGATCTCAGTCTAGTACAACGGAAACATCAAAAGGAACGATAAAGTCACCATTATCCTGCTGTTAGGTGGTTAACCAGGAGAAACCTTTCATATGTGAAACCCACACACTGCTGCTGGCCTGTCCTGCTGAATGTTAAATTTGTTTCTTTTCAGCCTTTCCTAATATCTGCTCACACTGCTCGGCTGCCCTTCTTGAAGGAAAGACCTAGAATTTCAGCCCCATTTGTAAGAAATGTGTATCCAACCAGCCTGAGTTCTAACTTCCAGTTCAACAAAACGCTGGATTACGATATAAAATATACTCACTGTAACTACCTTATAAGGTGAAAATGCTTGTTTTGGGCAGGCAAGGGTGCAAATCTTTGATCTGCATGTTACACACAGCTGGAGCATAGCTCTGAGCTTTTAGTGGGGTCAGGAACCTGTTATGTGCAAGATACAAATAGTTCTGTTGACTAGTCCTATTATATAAAGTCCACATTTGTAAAGCGCACAATCACCCGTAAGGGTCTCTAGGCGCTGGGGGCCGTCGGGAAGATTAAGCGAGCTATTGCCCAGAGTCACATGGTGCTGGGCTACCCTGCCGCCGGAGCCGGGGATCGAACCGTGGTCCCCAGATTCCAGCGTCAGTCGCCCTGGCCGCGGCGCCACACCTCTCCCATAATTAACCACTGCTTGCAAGTTAGACTCAGTGGTTAGCTGGTTTCGAGGTGGTGTTAGTGGAGATGATAAAGTTTGATGCTGCATGAGAGAGTATGGGGAACCTTAAGAAACTGTGACCGGATATGAGGTAAGATGCTTGACTCAGAATAGGATAGGGATGTGATTGGCTGAGAAGAGGGTGTGCTTCAATGGTTTAGTCAACTATGCGACCAGAGGCCTTTAGTCCTTCCTTTGCACATCTTTGTTCACGCCAGTTCCTCTTCCAGCTGCACACTAAAAGCCAGACAGCTTGTATGCAGTGTTACCTAAACTTAGTATTAACTTTGTACTGTCTACATGAGGGTGATGGGGTCTGTCAGAGGATGTGCATACCATGGCTTGTCACTCCTGAGCACAACTCTTCAATCTACTGTGGGCTCAGGCCCATCCATGGACATCTGACCGGAAAAACAAACAATACTCTGAGTCTCCTAATAATATTTAGTATGCAGTTAGAAAATTAGAACATTTGCACTCTAATCTTTAGATACACTGTAAGTAAATGTCCCCTGTGACTTGACTTTACCTCTCTGAAACAGACTTGGGTGCAAACAATAGGATTCATTTTTGTCTGTTAGGTAAATATCTTTTTCTTGTTTATAAACAAAAAAACTGGGGAATGGGGTTTAAGCACAATTGCACCTATCCTTAGTGTTGCCTTGTATAATTCTATAGGTGCCACGGACCGGAGACTCAAAATCCCCTAAATCTCCTAGGACAGGAATTGTCCTTACTTTCACAATTTTGACAGCATTTGGTCCAGCACACAACGGAGGACGCCACGCGATGGAGCCGGATGAAACAAATTTTTAATGCACTATCGAATGCATAAACATCAAACGGGAGAGATTGGAATTGCAAGAGCGGCTCATTTTCTGCTTAATGAGAATAAAACTAACGAGAAAGAGAAACAAGCATTTACAATGCAATGGTTTCGCCTTTGTAAAAGTTAGAGCTATTGGCATTGTAAATGACAATTTTTTTATTTATGTGTTGGTTTTGAAAACAGATAAATAAATGGCATTGTCATTTACAATGCCAATAGCTTAATCTCTCGCAAATGCAAGACCTATTGCATTTGCACCCACACGCACACACACAGAGAGCCACCCACACACACAGAGCCAACCACACACAGAGCCACCCACACACATAGCCACCTACAAAACAAAATCTAGCCACACATACAGAGCCCCAACACACACAGAGCCCCAACACACACAGAGCCCCAACACACACAGTGCCCCAACACACACGGAGCCCCAACACACACAGCCCCAACACACACAGTACAGAAAATAAGTTGAGGACTGTGCACCAACGCTCTGTAATGAGTACACATTTGCAGGCAGCTGCACACTGTAAAGAATGCATGCTTATTTTGTACATATATATTCAACCATCTCGTTCACATATTGTAAGCACTCTGCTATGTGACCTATACTGAGCAGACCTATGTCACCAAAATACACTGCAAGCACCCACCTTTGTAGCCTATGATGTGCAGTTCAATGACCATACCCTACACATGAAGCTTTATACCAAAACACACTGCATGCCCAGGCCCGTCACCCACGATACACAGTGCAAAATCAGCTCCACCAACTGGAAAACAAAAACCTAGCCGCCAACCACAATACTTTTCTGAGCACGCCGACATCTGTCTCATACTGAGCACTCAGCTTACAGCCACGGGGTATTACGCACATCATCCTAGAGTACAAAACAGAATGCAATCACATACAGTAAACTGCTCGCTATCTGTCGCAAACTGACCAAATCCAATTGTCATACATGATACACGCAAATCCAGGTGTGACTTACAGCAAACTACAGCCGGCTCTTGCTAACTTTTCTACGCGGTGCACAACCAGTTGTTACTATTTTTGCACAGGAACCTGCTATGCACTGTACAATGCAAGAACTTGTTACTTTACTTTATGTACATCCATGTGTCACCCATATCATAGTATGCACGGCTGGATGACAACCACTGTGCAGACAGATGTCACTAATGGTGCACAATCAGCTGTCACTCCTAGTACACTGCACAGCCAGCTGTCACCTGTAAAATGTATGACTAGGAGTTGCCTACAGTAACTGTTCCCAACCAGCTTCCAACCAGGGGCGTAGCTAGAGCTTGTGGCGCCCGGGGCTATCCTTCAGATTGCCGCCCCCCCTGGGGGATTGCTGGGAAAAATGACAGTGAACACATGAAAGAGGTCCGAGAGACTCGTAGTATTGCCGCTAATAGTTATCTCGATCAATCAAGTTACATGCACATACATGACACGGCCCAAGGCAGACAGGCCCCGTCCCCAAAATAGGGCTGCCTAGGGCGTACCGCCCCCACCTAGCTGCGCCGATGAAGGAAAAGCAGAAGGAAACCCAAAACTTACATCAGTTCTACCTACCCTATTTGTGACATCTCACTCATAACATCACAGCTTGTGCAGGACCCTTGTCCCGTATCTGCCCCGTCCATGACCTAGGCAATGTCTGCAGATGGGTCCACCACACTGGGTTTGACCACAATTCCCTGGCAGCACCTTCAGGATACTAGTTCTACCTACCCTATTTGTGACATATCACTCATAACATCACAGCTTGTGCAGGACCCTTGTCCCCTATCTGCCCCGTCCATGACCTAAGCAATGTCTGCAGACCGGTCCACCACACTGGGTTTGACCACAATTCCCCTGGCAGCACCTTCAGGATACTACAGGTGAGTCCAATGCACCTGATCACTAGACTTACTTGAGTTCTGCAGTTGGGGCAGTACCAGGCTGGATGAGGGGGAAGAGGGTTGGGAGGGGCAGTACGTTAAAAACAAAGCTGGAAGGACAAAATATGTTTATTCTGTCCCAAGTTTCGATTATCTTCACCTTCAGGTAACAGCATATAAAATAAAGGCACACTGTATGTTTAAAGATAAATCCAAGTTAAAGTAATCGGTAGGAAATGCATTTGTTTGCATTATGATATTTTATTGCTTAATTCGGTTACTACAGATGAGTGTAACCAGACAGTAAAGGAATAGATTCCTGGTGGTGGTGGTGGGTAAGGAGTGGTGGTTAACAACTTCTGTATTTAAAGTGTTACGATGTCCCAGCCTATGACTTAAAGCACAATGAATATGCAACTCATTATTTTAACACAGTATAAAATGTTTTTGAAGTGTCACATTTCGCTGTGGAATGTCTTTCATAAGTCACTGCATCAATGGAAATGTCACATTAGCAATGCGAATACTTGGCAGCTATGATATTAACCACTTGCGCTACCTCACACAAAAGAAACCTGCAACTAGATGAAACTCCCATCTCTCTCCAGCAGGTAAACTAATCACCAGAGTTTACTTGACACTGTGTGTTGCCCGAAAACTGCTCAATATACATGGAACATTGTAGTACTTTTAACACCTCTGTACTGCTACAAAACTGCGAAACAAAAGTTCCATTACTGAAGAGAAGAGTATTTTGAAGTGCAGGCCCATTTAAAACACTGCCCCTGTTACTGTGCCGGATTGTCACTGTGTCCAAGGCCAAGGCCAAAGCCTGCAACTCACTCCCTCTACACATAACAGAAAAAGCGCCATAGCTGCCAAGGTTTCAGACTGCTATGTGTGACGTTTCATAATGATTTATGTTTCAATGACAATGAGTGACACCTTCACAAAACTAACATAAAGCAATGAAAACAAGGGAAACATGCTGGGGTTGAATAACAAAATGCAACATAAATGAGTAGAAATGTTTTTTTCAAAAAGCTTACTTGACTCCAACTGTAATAAAAATCATTACCCTGAGAGGTCTGCGCCCACCCCTCCCCCGTTTGGAGAACTTCTATATGCCCAAGGCACTAATCACACCATGACCCCCACATGCTGTCAGAGCTACACTAGGCTCTATAATTGACTTAAGTGACACAGTGTGGCTCAAAAACCCCGAGCGGCCTAACACGATTTTAGTGCGGCTGTATGTGGAGTGGCACGTCTCGTGAAAACGGGTGATTGAACAGACACAGGCTGTGAGTGACTGCAAAACTACTTCTTGTAACAGAGCAGGCAGATGAAGATAATCATGACTGCGCACTAGGTTCTGCTAGTTTAAAAGGCAAGCACATCTTTAATTTTATGAGAAACTAGCAGAATGAGAGATACCATTACATCACTCTATGCACTGACTCGAGACGTGCAGCAAGTTGAAAGGCTTTTAAGTGACCCGGCTTGAAAAGGTGCAGCACGTGCTGCCTCACGATGTCTGACACGGTTCACAGTACTTCATGTAGAAGTAGAACCTGGCTGTAATAACTCAGACAGGCAGCACTGGATGAAGTTAAACAATATGTCCCACAACCCTCTGGATGCGATGTTCACTCCCGACATACCCTAGACAATCTGCTAAATTAAACAGCTATTTCCTTGTACACATACCTCACAAGACTACAAGCCCATGTAAAATAGAATGGAATATAATGCATTGCATTTAATATGGAGTAGACAGGACTTCATATCCCAGAATGGACCTTGCAGCCCTCATAGAGCGTAAATATGTTCAGAAGCCTGGGTTAGTATCATACACAAGACGGGAAAGGACAAGTCACAACCTGACACCAAATACTACATGACGTGTGAAATCTCCTTTTCTTCGAGCCACATTATTACACCTCCTCTGGCTGTTACGGACCGCCCTGCTTTGGTCAACTAAGCTTTTTCTGAAGTTGTGTATGGAAAGGCAGAGGCCTCAGACGGACACAAAGCACAGGGACGCTTCAGGAGGCTTAAGAACTTGAGAATCCTCCTAACATCGCCACTAAAGGAGCGCAGATGCAGAGAAAGGCCGAGATCTAGCTGCGGGGACTTGCGGGGAATTCCAGTGGCTCGAGACGGCGACACTTTAGTCAAAGTCCAAACGGCTTTACACAATCGAGGCACCAGTGGAGAGGGTAAACTGAGTCCTAGTGAAAAGCACTAATAAATGTGTGTGGGGGTGATGAAAGCTCCAAGCCAAGGTGTGGAATAAATATGTTCTAGTGTTCTAGAGCAAGAAGACTTCTTCCGAGTCATGAAAATAATAATTTCCGGGAATTCGGATTCAGATGCGAGTTCCATGGCGCAGCAGCAGCAGTTCTGCCGCTGGCACCACGACACGAAGGGGAGTATGGGGGGACAGCGCCCTAGTACCACCCAGCTGGCGAGCGCAGCCAGCAGCGCGCCCTCGTTTCGCCCCCCCCGGACAACAGCCAATAGGGAGGGCTCATTGTGGACGGGGGAGGGCGTTTCGCAAGTATATCCTGGCCAGCAGCGTGGCTCGGCCTTCTCTCCCGCGTGGCTGCTCTGCGCTGTAACCCTCCTAGGCTCTGCGCGGATGTTCCTCGTGTGCCCGTCGTGCGCCTGCCGGCATCGCGGGTCTTGCATCGGGTATTCCCTCGTCGGGTCTGCGGTGAGTGCTAGTTCGGGGGTCCTGTGTCAGCTTGCGGGGGCTGCGTTGGAGGGGCACAGAGCGGGAGGAAGCGAGGAGCGCGAGCGGCGGTTTGTATGGCCCGGGGGACCGAGGGGGAGCGGGTTCACACGTGTCCTGCTACCGGCATCGGTCCGCCTCTGTCCCTTTGGATGATGCATGTATTGCAGGCCCGCAATGAGGACTTCACTACATTTAAGTCTATCGTGAAGGGAGGGGATGCGGTTATCAGGGTCGCCGTTGGTGCCGCGATGAGATGCTTCAGAAGCGAGAGGAGGAGGCGGTGATCGCAGCTAGTGCACGGTTGAAATATAATGAGTGCATTTTTATCGATCTTTCTGCGCAGCCCCAGTAGACGCGCTTAAAATAAAACCGTGTAAAGTGACCCAGATCGAAAACCAAAATTTTTCGTTGAAGGCATATGAATTTCCAGGTTGTCGGCCGCGCGGTCACCCTCCCGGGCCGGGTCCTGTGGGCTTAGCCGAAACTGTATGCATCTTTATTTCTAGTATCCAGTGTTTTAGGTGTGTCTTTATGTTATAACAGCATACCAACAGCACGTGCGTGATATACTAAAACTGATTAGCTTTGCAATTTTCCCCGGAAAAGTTTTCACGCAAGCGCTGTTGTTTCCTGTCTGAGCACTGCAGCGTTGGTTGCCCTCCGGTTAATTTGCCCAGAGGCCTGGTCTGGCGTAGGGGTGCTGTTTCCTGCGGTCGGCGTGTGTTTTCAATGGCGGTGAGTCGTACCCTATCGTGGCAGGCGGGCCCCAGGTCTAGCGATGGTTCAGGGCACTGTTACCCTTTAGCGTGCGATGCGGTCGAGGGATTGCGTTGGGTTTAGTAAGGGGGCATTACGGGGCATGAGGTCTTTGTTCAATGTTCCGATTCATGGGGCACAGTGTCTGGGGAGGTGGCGGCTCGGGTTTAATTGCCCAGAGACCTGGTCTGGCATAGGGGTGCTGTTTCCTGCGGTCGGCGTGTGTTTTCAATGGCGGTGAGTCCACCCCCTCGTGGCAGGAGGGCCCCAGGTCTAGCGATGGTTCAGGGCACCGGTATATGTTGAGAAGCAGCACATACAGAAAACAATAACCCCTTTTGCTAAAGCTTTTGCAGTCAGGGCCAAATGCAAGGTATCTACACAGGGTCTCAACAGTCGCATGGAAAAGGCTATAGACACACTGTTTTGTTTTAAATGATTTTTAGACGCGTTTCTCTATTGTCGCTCTGTGGTTACTGCAACCTCAGTCACAGGATTTATATATAGCAATAGTAATTCTATAGTTTTCCTACCACTTGCGATGATCTCTAGATAGCTGGGCAATCACAGCAGCGTCACATCAGTTACCCACGGGTCCGGAGTGCACTGTTACCCTTTAGCGTGCGATGCGGTCGAGGGATTGCGTTGGTTTAGTAAAGGGGCACTGCGGGGCATGAGGTCTTTGTTCATGTTCCTATTTATGGGGGCACAGTGTCTGGGGAGGCGGCGGCGTGGTACAAAGGGATTTCCGCCGCGCGAGGTCTGCGCAGATTTCACGGGATGGACCTGGGTGGGCGGCGCATTAAGGCGTTAATGGCACCATCTGCCCTGCATCCCCTCAGGACAGTATCCTTGTTTAGGTAGGCCCGAGGTGTAGAGTGGCCGGCGAGAGCGACGAGTTCAGGCTAGGGACTCGGGTGTGAGTAGGCATAATGCTGCGGTTCCTTCTCTATCATTTTAAAATTGTTCCTCTGTATCGGTGGATGCAATCAGCGTTGATTGTACGGTACGAGCATGATCCATGGGCAGGGTCAGGTCAGCTTAATAAGGGCAAGAGCAGGAAGAAGTATGACCGCTGACTGCTCCCTGTGGTGCGTGCGTTCCGGCGCGTGGGCCTTGCCTTGGCTTCGCATTGGGGGGAGGGGTCGTATCAGGTGATTGATTCAATTATCGTACATGTGTATTTAATGCAATTAATTGTTAGTTGTTCCCGTCTGGCGTCTCCATGCCTCGTGGTCTTGCGTCGGGTTGTTACTTCAACGGGTCTGCGGTGAGTCCTGGTATTATTGGGCCCGCTTGCGGGTTGTTAGGGGTTTGAGGACACGGAGCGGGAAGAAGCATTGATCGGGGGCTTTGGTCGTTTGTTGTCCCGTCGCAGAGCAGCGGTTTGGGGGGGCCGAGGGAGAGCGTGGGTATCACTGTTCAAGCAAGTCGCGTTGATACCGCGAGTTTGGTATGTTTTTTCACCCGTCATGGGTTTCCCCATCAAATGTTTAAACTCGGTCAGAAGCCGAGGGATGTTGGGAACGGCAGCATCGGCGCTATTAGTGCGTGTCCCTTTCTTTGCGCCTATTCTAGCCGGGGCGTCTCAGCATTGTTGCTTGCATCGGCCGCGCACTTTTGAGAGACCCCCGCCGGGTTATGTTCCACCACGAGCTGCAGCTTGTCTGCTCGCACCTTTTTAGAGTTTGGAAATGGATGTTGGTATTGTTTATGTGGGCCAGTGCTGGCAAGCTGAGCCGCGGGAGCGAGCACAGTTGAAATAAATTCGAACGTACCTACAGTTTCCGGACTCCTTTATCACCAAACAAAGATATATTGGCGAACTCATAAAATACAAACACTTGAATAAAAGAGATGGCATTACGGTAGCGTGTGAACTTTCCCCAGCAGCTTTGCGAACAGCTTGTTTCCTTGTGTAATGCGACCCGCTTGCCTTGTTTATATGTTCGGCCTTCAAGATCCCGCTAAAATAATTCGTGCAGGATGTTTTGCATTGGCTGCCAGAGCGCCTTTTCCGGTTGTACAGTACCCTGCAGTCCGTGAGAAGTCACCTTAATTCATAGCGCGGTTGGTAGAGCATCAGGCTTGGGATCTGAGGGCCCAGGGTTCAAGTCCCCGTTCGGGCCGTTCGTTTATCCCCCCCCCCCCTTTTTGGTATGGAGAAGTGCATTGTGGGAAATGGAGGGAAACAGTGTAGCGCCATAATGTTGTTAACGGGAGGTGCGCGGCATCTTTGAGGCGTCGCTTTTTCGGACGAGTCTCCTTCTAATACGTAGCATTGTTTTGTGTACTTTTCACATCCAATCTTTCAAGGACGTGCAAGTAAATTGGCTAGTTGTATGTCTGCGGCATTAATGAGAAGCATATTACAACGAGAATGGCACGATGTATAATGTTAATACACAGCATCCAATAATCAGTTTGGGCATTTGATTGTATCGATATATATATCACCATTAAAAGCATGGCCCCGAGTTTTGCCCTTAGGCGATAGATCGGGTGATAAAGAGGTTCAAAGGACAAAGTCGAATGTTCACTGTAATACCTACTCCACTCTGTAAACGCTGAATAATAGTCGCTTACATTATGGCTACCTATGAGCAGTGCTTACGTAGAGCCGCTGATTGGCGGTGGGGCCCACTGGGCGTGATATTATGTACCGCAGGTTCCTCTTCCAAAATAAAAACGGACTATAGGCCCTCATTAGGAGAACGTCATGATTCCGTTTGTATTGAGTTGAGCTACATAGATTTGGCTCGACGAAGGGTTTGCTTTAGATACTTGCAGAAGTGCCATCATTGCTTACGTAGCGTTTGTCTGGTGCGGGTGTGTGCCATGTGTTGCGCTGTTGCACCCGCAGCTACTTAGCTCCATTGTTGGGCGCGTGAAGCTAATAACGATAAGGGCGCTGGAGCTATCCCCACACGGTATGAAAGTTTTCCACCAGCTTGTGATTCAGCTCTTGTATAGCCGGTGACCGGATAGCGAGGCCTTATGTTGGAAGGGTTTGGAAGCTAATAACGCTAAGGGCGCTGGAGCTATCGCGACACGGTATGAAAGTTTTCCACCAGCTTTGTGATTCAGCTCTTGTATAGCCGGTGACCGGATAGCGAGGCCTTATGTTGGAAGCGTTTGGATTGTCCGAGCATGATGTGATGAGCGTAAATTAAGGACAAATTCTACTTACATTAGGTTTGGTACTGTGTAAGGGGCGGGCGTGTTTTGGGGCGCGGGTACTTTCCACTGGAGAAAGTGCGTCTCGCGATTTGTAATGCCGTGGCCGGGAGTCGGTGCCAGGGAGTGACCGAGTCCAATCCCTCCATGCTTTCCATGTCACAATTTGGTTAAGGCTGTTGTGAGGGAGTGTGTGACTGCGCAAGCGAGTCCAATACTTCCATGCTTACCGCGGGAAGGTGTGTGTCACATCGGGTTTCAAACATTTGAAGCCCCTGGTTTCAAAGTTTCACTTTCAAATCGTCCTCCTTTCACATCACCTTGACTTTGACCCCTGCCCTGTTCCCGTGCTGCCATTGTTTTAAAAGAGTCCCAAAGAGTTTATTTCTGAATAAGCCTGGTTAAATTCCCATCTGCTAGCTTTCTTCGTTTAGTCAGAAATAGCCTTTCGGAGACGCATGTATTTTTCGGTTTGAAAAACGCACCTGGTTAACTCTTTTCCGTCCACGATCTTGTAATATCTCTGTGAGCACATTATGACATGGTACAGTACATAGGACACATTGTGAGGGGATTTACGATATTATGTCTCTTCTGATTGTAAGCAGGAGGCTTTTTTGTCCATGCTGAAATGCTTTCTTCGTTGTCTTTTTTCCCTCACGCTATCACCGAGACTAGGGGTGAATAAGGGTGTCTCCAGAGCCTCACTGAAATACTAACCCTTAGCTGAGCTTCGAGCAAGTCTTACGATCAATATTTTACAGGTGACAAAAAGTAGTACTTATTGATTTCTGGTTTTGGGCACTGCTAGAACAGGATAAGCGGGGAGTTGCCTAAACATGGAGCAGGTTAGACACGGGATATGAAAAGAGCAGTTAGAGGCGCTGTGTCTTGCTCTGCACTGCTGCGGTCTTTCATTGTTCCAGTCGGGGCCTGCAGTACCTGTCTGCCTGTCTCTGGCAGATATCCATTAGAACGGTGTTCCTGCCGGGCATTGTTTGTGCATGCGGTAACGTGTTACAGACGCCTGCTCAAGTCTCGACTCGCCACGCAGCATTCCTAAGCACCCAGTAACAATGAAGCGGTTCTAACGATGCAGATAAGACAAGCGTACACAGCGGACGCACAAGGCCAGCCTTGTGAGCCGACGCCATTAGTAACCGGAGCTTCACTCCCACAAAGCTTGTTTGGTCCCTTCCACAAACCTTGATTGGTCCGGTTGAGCACAAGTCACAGGGATGTAACTCGGGCAGTGTGGGTTGACATATTGCGTCAAGAATAACGGGGAAATTGCTACCGGACACGCGCCACTATAAATGCTCTGGGGGTTCACATAACAGAACATGCTACACACCAGAACGCCGTGTGTGACTAGAACGATATTCCTTCTAATGTGCTTTTACAAACTGGCACAACCATATGTTCGCTGAAGCTATACAACACTCTATGAAAGTGAGCACATAGCGCAAATTACCGAAACGAGTGGCATGGGATAGCAGGTCCCAAGGTACTAGAGTTCCATACCATTCTAGGCCACAGGCGACATTAGAAGGATTACAGGCGTAAAAGAAATAACTAAGTGGTATTACATTTAGTCTGCCACTGAAAGCATCACAACATCCACCAGGTAACCATTATGATGAAAAGTGTATCATGTTTTAATGGCAGTTTAAAGTTAAGTTAGTATGATCCATACTAATGTCAGTAACACAATTGCTAAGGTTTTTACTATCTGCTGTAGTTTAAATTAACAGTTCCATCGTTATGTTGGAGCGAGTTAATGTTTACGTGAGAATGCATCCACTTGGAGGGTGTGCCCGGGTGGTACATACTGGCAGAGTGTGCGGAGAAGGACGGAAGTGCACGGTGACTGTATACGTTTTGTAACAGGGGATTAGTTAATATATCTGGTTGTACTAGCAGTGCACAGACAGGCTCAGACAAAGTTTGAATTGGGCCAGATTAAAAATGTCGTTAAGGGCCCCAACGGAAACAGCCCCGAACTTGTTTCCATCAAGAAAGCGATACATGCCCGACAGGCTTCGGGTGTACAACTATACAGTCACTGCCGCCACCTTCTGGCTGTCTTGTCTAGCTAGCAGCAGCCCCTCACAGAGAAAGAATTTGTTTTATCAACATATATTCGAGCTGACAGTAAAGAGTCTGAACCCGAGTGCTCTAGCAGGCGGCACAGCCCCTTGCCTGGCTCCAACTATAAAATGGAGTATGCAATGCAAGGTCGACTTTTGTCATTTATGTTAGGATGCATTTATTAGCACGAAAGTACCCGAAGGCGCGGGCTCTTCACGATAAGTACAAGAATGACCGGTGATATTGTACAAAAGCAGACGTTAAGTTATATGAGGTAAAGCGATGGTGAGGCAAACAAAATACATGAGGTACCAAACAGTGCATACAGAAGGGACAAGTGACAAGTGCGCAGATTACAAGAGCGTCAGGATGCAATGGGTGGTGAAATACTGCAATATGTGCTAGACACACAGGCCTAGAACAAACGTAAGATAGGCGATGGTGGCTCCGCCAGTCTTTGTCTGTCCGGTACTACCCGAATAACAATTTAAATAAGTGCAGGCACCATAAGAATGCCAGTCGTCTTTACCTGTCCCGGTACTTACCCAAATAACAATTTAAATAGCACTTTTTATGCGTAACAGCAACACGCATCCGTATGCAGGATGGCAGAGCACGGTTGGGTAACATGCGCGTCATACAGGGACAATACATTGTGGAGTGGTGAAGGAAACAGATCATATGTATCACATGAGACAGCGAGGGTTACAGGTACAAGAGTCCCACATCCTTCTGAGTCCACAGTGCGATATTAGAAAGGTTTCCAGTTTGGTGTGCCGCATAAGTGGGTATGACAGCGGTAGACATGGTGTTTCAGGGGATGGAGAGGGTCACAAGGTACAGGAGTCCCATATCCTTCACAGTCCACGGTGGGGCGTTGAAGGATTCTAGTTATGAGCTGCAAGTAAAAAGCTACAACAATTACTGATCAGTTTTCTACATGATGATGAGGGCTTTTCACTGCAGGCATTAACGTTATACCTGCCATACCCATCCCTTTGGTTCCAGCGACCAATATCACCGGTCTTCCAGTAGCATCCATGAAACATTGCAAATAACATGCAGAATGCAACAGGGAAGCGGGGCTAAGCAAGGATGTGCGGCTCCTCTTGTAGATATTGGCAGGTAAACAGCCTAATGAAAAGACAACAGGATTCACAAGAGGTGGAGGGCCCGGGGCCAGGTACACTAGTAAGAGGGCAGGGCGCCCCGAGCAGTGAATTATGGGTTATTCAGGTCCCAAGGTGGCAAGACCAATGTAGTGGTAACCAGTCCTGCGAGAGTGAGACCTGGCCGAAGAACAGTATCTACGCAACGACCCATTAGAGGCGCGGTTTGTGTGGATAAGGGCGTGTCTACGCAGTCCTCATTAGAGGTGCGGGGTATGTAACTAAGGGCGTGGCCTAAGAACGGTATCTAAGGAATCCCCATATTTAAGACCTAGGGGAATACAAAATAGCACTTATTGAACTGATACAAGCACCTTATCCTGTGTTGTCCTTCAACAATCTGCTGTTGCAATTGTGTTTAGTTACAGAATAGATACAAGATATTTGCCGAAGACCATGGCTGGTATCCGGTTGTAATTTCACGCACATATGCCGTCAACACAAATGTCGATATTAAAAGTACCACAGCAAGACCCAGCAGTTGATGCCCCTATTAGCTACATGCTGAAACATTGGCAGGAAAGGAATTGCCAACTGCAAGCATGTCCCTACTTGAAGAACTGTCGGCTGCAGGGTGTCGGTAGCTGGGTAGGTGGGGGGGCTCTGTCATCGACGGGGGCCTCTTTCAGAGCTGTGGCGGATTACAGGGCGATCTGGAAGCAGATGGACAGTAGGGGTACCTCTGCGGCAGAAGGATACAGTCTAAATACCTCTGCCCGGCACAGTAGGGTGCCCGAGCCAAGAACCTGGAGCCGAGGGGGTTCCAGCAGCGTCGGCGCCCCGTTAGTCCTTCGGGCGGTCGGGGGGCCTGAACCGACCGGGGGTGTGCCTCATCTTCCGCCCTGACAGGGGGGGCGGGAGTCTAACAAAATAAAGTGAATGTACTGCACCGTCTGAGCATCGACTCGCCGTGCAAGATGGCTCCTTGGGCATGCGGGTCAGCGAGAGGCTGCCGCTTTGGATCGCCTGTAAGATGACCCACCTACCAGTACCTGTGTTGTACGAAATAAACCTGCACCACTGCTTTCCCACAAATATGTCTCATGGTTTTCTTGGTATGTAAGTTATGCATGCAGGGCGAAGTAAGCCTGATGGTGTGGGCACTATGCCGCTGGCACCACGACACGAAGGGGAGTATGGGGGGACAGCGCCCTAGTACCACCCAGCTGGCGAGCGCAGCCAGCAGCGCGCCCTCGTTTCCGCCCCCCCCGGACAACAGCCAATAGGGAGGGCTCATTGTGGACGGGGGAGGGCGTTTCGCAAGTATATCCTGGCCAGCAGCGTGGCTCGGCCTTCTCTCCCGCGTGGCTGCTCTGCGCTGTACCCACCCTGAACCCTGACCCAGCTGCAGAGCGGTTGGCACTGTTGGATATTTTAATGATCATGTTTTATGTTGCAGGCGGAGTCACAGGGCGATCTGGAAGCAGATGGACAGTAGGGGTACCTCTGCGGCAGAAGGATACAGTCTAAATACCTCTGCCCGGCACAGTAGGGTGCCCGAGCCAAGAACCTGGAGCCGAGGGGGTTCCAGCAGCGTCGGCGCCCCGTTAGTCCTTCGGGCGGTCGGGGGGCCTGAACCGACCGGGGGTGTGCCTCATCTTCCGCCCTGACAGGGGGGGCGGGAGTCTAACAAAATAAAGTGAATGTACTGCACCGTCTGAGCATCGACTCGCCGTGCAAGATGGCTCCTTGGGCATGCGGGTCAGCGAGAGGCTGCCGCTTTGGATCGCCTGTAAGATGACCCACCTACCAGTACCTGTGTTGTACGAAATAAACCTGCACCACTGCTTTCCCACAAATATGTCTCATGGTTTTCTTGGTATGTAAGTTATGCATGCAGGGCGAAGTAAGCCTGATGGTGTGGGCACTATGAAACAAACATCCCCTACCTGGGTCCACCATGTTCACGGGCAGCTCCGCGCATCACCAACTCACCCTGTGTGTCCTTCGGCACCGGTGATCACCGAGTGCATCAGGCGGGCGGTGGTCGGTCTCCTATGCCAGGCATGCGGCCCTAGTCCAGCTCTAGAGACCGAAGGGATCTGATGCCCACACTCCGCTGGGATTGCAGCATGGCCGAGTGCCCGCAG
The DNA here is from genome assembly GCF_964261635.1 of Lissotriton helveticus. Taxonomy (NCBI): domain Eukaryota; kingdom Metazoa; phylum Chordata; class Amphibia; order Caudata; family Salamandridae; genus Lissotriton; species Lissotriton helveticus. Next base: position 1,591,474,587 of record NC_136069.1, on the reverse strand, counting down.
TACCCAAGAAGATGGACCGCAGCTAACCAAAAACCCGGGTGCCGGCCTCGCCCTCTGGCCTGCCAGGTGACATGCACAGGCCAGGGCAGGACTTTCTGCTTGGTTTGCCACACTCTGGGCAGCGCCGTCACAAGGAAGCCCTCACCTGGCAGGCTCGAGCGCGTTTGAGCAGCACTGGGAATGCAGGCAGAGCTGAGTAACTCTGGCCCAAGTCAAGGTGGGGTCAGGAGAGGCGTTCGAGGGCTCCTGCTCTGACGTGCTGGGGGCACACCCCAAAAACAGCACGATTTTTCTGGTCACAGCAGAGAGGCTACATTTAGAACATCACAGTGTGGCTCAGTGACCTCGACTGGCCCAGCACACTATCAGGACACCTGCTGATGCCGCATGGGGCAGCAGCAGCCAGGAAGTCACATGCTGTGCGGGACTGCTGCACAGAGGAACATCATAGCTGCCAAGGTTCCAGATTGCTATGTGTGACATTTTCATAATTTGAGTGTAATTATGAGTGACATTTCAAAGACTAAGAATGACACCTTCTCGTGAGCAAAATCAGGCAATAAAGATGTGGCAAACTTATACATATCAGAAATAAACCCATTTGAGCAATGAGAAACTCTAGCTTAAAACTGCTGCTGCAAAGCACCAGGAATGTAAGGGCACTAACCAGAGTCAGACTGTGCGACATTTTAACAAGAGTAAAACCAAGCAATGACTTTCATGTAGAGAGAAAAACATCTCAAACGTGCCGCTTTGCTGAAAAACGTCTGAAATGAAATGGTCACTAACCACCTAATTTATTATTAAGGAAACTTCTGATTCTGCAACACGACTAGACTGGATCTAGTGGCAATTGGCACAAGCTCCTTTATCAAACATTATTCCAAGATGGCTAGCGTCATTAAAGCTCTCCTATCTGAAACCGGTTGCATAGTCTATGGCGCTTAGAGCAACCAGCATGGAGCAGCTCAATATTATAGCTCATTGGATGGGAAATCTGTGCACTTCTGCCAATGTCAAATACTGGCATAACTTAATTAGGCACGTCTGTGTGTAAATGTATTCTACTTGTATTTATTAGATTTCACCAATTGTGGTTGGCCTATGCTTATTTACATTCTCCTTAGTCTACGTCTAGTATTGTATCCTAATCTTAAACCCATATAAATCTTGGTGAAATGGGTGGTGAGTGCCGACATCCGCAGCTAATTATTATCTAAACATTAAATGCAAAGGTGGCGTGACACACAGCCCCAGCACCTGTTCACCAAACATTTAACATACCTTTTCAAATCTTCGATTTGATTACAGCAGACTCCCTTGTCTTGCCACACTGCCTTGAATGTGACTGGCCCCATGATCTCTTGAATTCCGGGCCGGCCCGGGTGCTGTGGACTATAACGTGCCACTTAGGCAGGCAGCGACTGTATTGGCAAGGAAAATCAAAGCTGCCTGCTAGTTTTCCGTCTGTCTGCCTCTGGCCAATAAGGGCACCACACGCGTGGTCACAGTGGCCAGTGGGGCAGAGGCCTTTCCCAAAAAATAACAGGTAGGGCGCCAGATCCACGAGGGGGCACGCACTGTCTGCTGGATCGAAATTAATTTGTTTCAGTTTGACAACAACAGAACACTGTGGCACATGTCACGTGGAAGGCTCCTTATCTTTGGGGAGATCTAAATTCACCAATTGGGCACCGGAGCAGGGAGTTCATTTAGTCTGGTCTGCAGCAGGCAGACTCAGGCCATGAGCGGAAATTCACTGGTTTGCTGCCCAGCCCGCCTCTGATGATATTTGCCGAGGCAGGGGCTGTCTTGACTTCTGCGAGTCCCAGGAAAGGGGGTGGGCTCCGGTGACAGACAATTATCATTGGCACACCACCTCGATGACGTACGGCTGACAGAGCCGTGCCCCGGGGAATCGGAAAAAAATGGATTGTGTAGCAGTTGGGGTGATGCCTTAACTCTGCTGTGAGCGCCATACTGGCTGCAGGAATTAAATAGCGACTACTCGCACTGCAACTATTGTACAGTTTTGTAGCAGAAGCCCTAAATGGGAACAGCGCTTGCAAAACGGCGGCCGCGCAGCACTGGCCCATTGCGGCGGACTTTATAACTTATTTGAGGACACTGACTGACAGAAGCCATCGTCCCTAAATAAATTATAAACCCCGCCGCAATGGGCCAGTGCTGCGCGGCCGCCGCCCTCATAATAGTGCCGCCTGGGGCGGACCGCACCCCCCCGCACCCCCCTAGCTACGCGGGTGCTTCCAACAGTACACAATGAATCGTCATAAGCAGCACACTTACCCGCCGTCCACAGTACAGTTGTCACCTATAGTCCAATTACACAGCCAGCTGTCACCCACCATACACAGTCATCACTACAGTACACTGGGCCAGGCAAGTGCTGTGAACTGCAATCCACTGCACATCCAGGAAACACGGACAGCGGGAGGGGGGGCGGGAACGGGCACACGGTCAGCGGGAGGAAGCGGGAACGGCACACGGACAGCGGGAGGGGGGCGGGAACGGGCACACGGACAGCGGGAGGGGGAGGGAACGGGCACACGGACAGCGGGAGGGGGGCGGGAATGGGCACACGGACAGCGGGAGGGGGGGCGGGAAAGAATGCTTTCAGCAGCATGGACAACTTGAGTGTATGAGGGAGGGAAGCAGCTGCATGAACAACTGGAGGGTGTGAGGGAGGAAAGCAGCAGCATAGACAACTGAAGGGAGGGAAGCAGCAGCAAGGAAAACTCGAGGGACAGAAGCAGCATGGACAACAGGAGGGTGGGAGGAAAGCAGCAGCATGGACAACAGGCGGGTTGGAGCGAGGGAAGCAGCAGTATAGACAACAGGAGGGTGGAGGGATTTAAGCAGCAGCATGGACAACTGGAATGTGGGAGGGAAGCAGCAGCATAGACAATGGGAGGGTGGGGGATTTAAGCAGCAGTATGGACTACAGTAGGGTGTAAGGGAGGGAAGCATCAGCATGGACAACGGAAGGGTGGGAGGGACGCTAAGCAGTAGCATGGACAACGGGAGGGTGGGAGCAGGGAAGCTGCAGCATGGACAACAGGATGGTGGGAGGGGGAAGCTACAACATGTACAACGGAAGGGTGGGAGGTGGGAAGCTGCAGCATGGACAACAGGATGGTGGGAGGGGGAAGCTGCAGCATGCACAACAGTATGGTGGGAGGGGGAAGCTGCAGCATGGACAACGGGAGGGTGGGAGGGAGGGAAAGAAGGAATGAGGGAAGCAGCAGCATGGACCACGGGAGGGTGGGAGGGAGCAAGGGAGGGAAGCAACAGTACAGACAACAGGAGGGAGCAACACTGACAATGAGCAGCACAACGACGGAAAGAAAAACATCAACATGATGAAAAGAAGAAAGAAAAAAGAAACAAGACAGAAAGATGAAAGTAGAAGAGAAAAATAGTACCAGATCAGTGAAAGGATACTAATCAAGACAAAGCAATCAGTACTTGGTCCATGAGCCACACAAAAGAAGTGAAGCCAGCTCATGCTGGCCAAATGCAAGACAGAAAGAGTGACAAGCCCACAAATGGTAAGCAGTAGGCAGGCTCCTACACTATCTTGTGCATGCAATAGAGCATGCGCTGTTTTATGTGAGACGTAAAAACTGCCATTTAGATTACTCCATAACACATACTTCATAGATTATATTAATTTACACCCATAGCTATGAAAGAAGAAAACGTTCTCCGTATTGTAAAGTCCCCCCCCCATAAAATGTTCACTACATTTTAAAGCCCCAAGGTCCCACCGACTTACATAATACAGTCATAGCAAGGGCCACTGGAATTGTGTGATTTTGTGACTGATGCATTGTCCGCATAACTTTGAATTTGCTCCATGATCCAAATTGGTTGTATAATCAGCAGATTTTAACAAAAAACTATTTCTAGCGTAAGCTAATCAAAAGTTAGTAAAACACGGTTACAAATGCTGCCACACAGTGGGTGGCCCTTCGCAATGGCCGACTAGTCAGTCACCTTTCTGTTGCTTATTGCTATATTTGGATGTTGAACGAGTATTATTGAGGTGAAACCTTTGGCCAGACGATGTTAATTAGTGTAAGAACGACAGACTAAAACTAATACAATGACAAAATGTGGCGCATTATGCCGCATAATTTGCCTTTTCCTGCCACATAATTTGGTTCTCCCCTGTCGCATAATTCTTGAGGCCCTGATCATATCATACCTAATTTCGAAGGACTGGTTATATTTCTCATTAATTTCCAGACTGATGTTCTAAAATGCGTATAATGTGTTTTTCACAATGCCATCTAGACTTTTTAAGGCTGTTGCCTACGGAGCCTGAAAACAAACTCCATAAATGACCGCATGAGCGAAGTGGTTACCTGTGTCTCGGTTACTTCTAGCCAAATTAGGGAGTTTTCAGAAACTGACCAGTATCGCGCGCCATATAATAGCTACGCTTTGGTATTTACGGCGGCTGCCGAGGAAATTCCTTTCCTTTGCACACGCGCCGGCTTCCCAAAAAATCCCAGAAACTACAATGTTTTGCATCCAATCCGGAGGCGGCGCCGACTCCAGGCCGGCTATTGTTATCAGCCATCAAATAATTCATGGCTACTACAGGCGTATCACACATATTTGTAGGCACGTTGTGGGGCTGGAAACGAGACACTCGATTAAAATTTCAGACACACACTGCACAGTGCAGGAACGAGGCCAAAACATACACGCAAAGCCATCAACGATATGCCAAGGCGCTCATTGATCACAAAAAGAGAAGCGCCTTATAAAACCACATACACAATATATGCATAGAATGCGCTCCTCCTTGGCGATCACGCTAAGGGTCTGTAATAACACGCCGACCTTCACGTTTGCGTGATGAAATTGTAGCTCACTGTATGGATTTAACCCCTTGTGATTTTTTTGAGCTAGAGGCCGTCCAACACTACAGCGTGTTTGCGTATATCACAGAAACTGTAACGAACTCACTGCAGCCACGAACACGACAACATAAACAAGCTCAGGCGTCCACAGACAAGGGAGAGTCACAGAAGTAGAGCCAGGCAAGGACAGAGGTACACCCCCGCTGCGGTGACTCCCGCCGTCTGCAGCTCGCAACCGACACCACACTGCTGCGGTGACTCCTGCCGACTGCAGCTCGTCCGACATCGGCCAGCGGCCTCAGTGCGCAGCCCACCCCTTCCAAAGACACTTTTAAAATGACCAAAACATGACGGCTCAAAAAAAAAAACATCCGCCCACCGCCGCAATGACGATCGCAAGGGGGCGGAATGATTAAAAATCGCCGGAACGCCCACGAATCTGCTCCGGCAATGACGGACAGATCTCTCTTCCAATGGCTAGCCTCCATTTATGGAGCTAGCTAATGGAAGAGAGAGGCGGGACAAAGCCACATACTGTTGTAACATAAGATTTCGCCTGCGCGGGAGCTGCTGCGCAGCGGATCACCAGGCGAAACCTATAAAAGAATACTGTTAAGATACTTCAGTTCAAACTGGATTGGACAGAAGATACATTACCGTATGATAAAGTTAGAAGAAGAGTTTGTTTGTTCGCCCTGAAGAAGTCTGTGGAGGACGAAACGCGTTGGCTATGGCTACAGTGTTTTTATGAAGAATAAATAAAAAATGAACTTCAAACAACATTACTGATTCTGCTACAAATGATTTACTATTGTGCATGACAATTATGGTTACTGTTGAATAACTGTAAAGAGATTTTTGTGTGCCGGACCAAATTTTGTCAAAAAAATATCTTTTTCTTGCTCATAATTGGTAGTCAAAACTAGGTGGCCAAAAACAAGGTGTTGCACTGTGCAGCCGGAGGACCAGTGGGACGTCCTCCTCCGTGTGTTTGTTGGGTTGATCCTGCTGGGGCGTGTTCATGGGGCTTGGTCTTGCTCCAGGTCTGCTTGCTGCCCAAAAGCAGGAGAGCTGTGAGCCTATCTTTCTACCCGCACGCTGGCGCGCAGGCATTGTCCTGAATAGTGTCAGCCCTTCTTGCTCATTGCAGTCTGTTAGAAAGCGATGTTGGGGCAAATCTCTTCCAGCAACTCACACCCAACCTTCAAAGCTTCTTTTGGGATCTCTGGCTCCATGGGTGTATAATATGGCTCCATTCTTTGGTTGCTCTGTCTGTGAAATAGGTAGTGGCACTAAGTGTTCACCCATCCAATAGGGACCTCTCTGCTAATACCTTATCTGTTCATTTTCCAATGAATGATCAACTTCCTGTATGTCATATCATGCTTCTCCTCTGTCCTAACTTGCTGCCTCCCTCATTACAGGAACTATAAACATCAGTACCATGTGCTGCAAATGCTCATGCAACTGTGATGGCAGGTTTCTCCCTTCTGGTTACTTTTATTCCATGCTTCCTGTTTTTCCTACCCAGAGGAAGTTTTTAAGGATTTCTTCCAGTTTCATCTTCTGGAATCCTACTCCAGCTGGATCCAGTCCTTATGGGCTCTTACTCGGGGTTTCTGAGTGGCAGCTTCTACTATTTTCTATTTTTGATTTATTTTGCCTGCCTGAATGTTTTTTTAAGCTACTTGTCTTCTTCCTCCATTTAGGGGCCCTTCTGAGTCTCACCTGTTGCTTCCACATGATTTTCATAAGCGTTAAACAACACAATGGCCACAGGAAGGAAGAGCCTTCCTTATAGCAGCCTCAAGGAGAGGAGAAAGGACTGCTGCATTCATTAATTGGCACAAGGTTAAGCATGTCCATCCACTGTTGGCCATGTATGGTCTGTGGGTACCTATGGCTTGCCCATGAATTGAAACAAGCATTGGCAAAGCCAATAGGTCTGGCGTTGGCTGCTGAACTTTTAACTTGCCAATGGTTTTCACAAATGTTTTTTGTAAAAGTTTTACAAAAACATTAAAAGATGGCTGGCTGTGTGTGTACGAGTAAGTGCATGCATAGGCCTTCGTTAAATGCTCCTTACAAATCCAAAAACCATTCATTGAGGACTGTCCTTGTGTGATGCAAATACTTGGCCTAAAAAATAAAATGATTATCCAGTGCACCAGCTTGATGTGGCTAGACGTATTGGCTGTGCCAATGCTTATATATTTTGTTTTCAGCAAAAACAATGACTATGCACGCAATGCGTATATATTAAGAGACACAAGCAAACCGGTAGCCGTAATAAGGGAGCTGCCGGGCCCTTGCTAAAAATAAATAAAAATCAAGCATTTGCAATGCAATAGGTCTTGCATTTGTTAAAGTTACAGCTGTTGGTGTTGAAAATGACAATGTTTTTTACTTTTTGATTTATTATTTGCAGTGGAGTAATTATACTTGCATAGTGCTATTGCCATTGGCATAAAAGACCAAAAGTAAAAAACATTGTCATTTCTAACTCCAATAGCTCTAAGTTTAGCAGATGTGAGACCTATTGCATTGCAAATGCTTCTTTTCCAAGCCATGCTGCAGGCTAAAAGATTCATATGGATTTGCAACATAAATATGCTCTAGGTATTAAAGTGCAAAAATAATGTACCTGCATATTTTTAAAACACTGCAAAGAAAAGCACTATATAGTGTAACCTAAATGGTTAGTTTAACACAGATGACTTTTAGTACTGGGTGTTATAAAAGACAAACCGCATATTACAGAACACGCACATTACACAGCCTGCCCCAAAGCAACATTGCGCAGAATAAAGAAAAAAAAGGAAAGAAAAAGAAAAAAATATATATACATATATATATCTTCAAATAAGTCAAATAATACTGCGCTCTCAGAGATAAGGAGCAGTGTAGAGTTTAATCCTCAGTAGTTACGCGTCTCAACAAAAGTCTTGATCATACACTGAGTAACAAACAAGAGTGCTTTACATAGTGCATTGCATGGCCATAAACACAAACAAAGGACTCGCATACCATTTGTATGTACTTCCTGTCCCAATACCACTGATATTTACTACTCCCAAAAGTGCGGCCGTCTTAGAGCTATACATTTCCAAATAAAACCATGTAACTCACACTATTAATCCTAGTGTTGGCTCACAAAAAAGAGATTACTATGTCAGATTCAGGACCTTATTGGCACATAACCACAATCGGTCACAATAGGATTTCAGCAATAAATATTAAACACATATTTATGCGAATCTCATCGTCCGCTACTTAAACAGCCCGCTTAATACACATTGAGTTTGATGCATCTGTATCGATATCACCTTGAAACTATAATACAAGTGACCAGGTGCCAAGAGTTGAAATTGGAGTGACAGGCAAAGACAGCAGAAGAATGGAGTCCAATGCATCCCCTCGCACCAAAATACCCTGCTTGCGCCTTAGTGGCTCAGGTTTAAGAGGGATACATGTACGGTCAAAGTACCAAATATTTGCACAATAAGGAACCATGATTTGACCGTGACGTCTACAATTAGGAGCTACTATGTGGTGAAAACTATATGTTGAAAATATACACGACTATACTAGCACCAAGTGGCTAGGTAAATTTGTGTTTAGTCCACAAGATACAAGTGATAATAAAAACGAAGTGTATCAAGTGTAGAAGTTCTTATCTATTTGTACGTGCACTCCCATGAAGGGGAAGAAAAGGGTGGGGAACCCGTGAAGTGACTGTCAGCGTATGGTGGGTACCTTCCTTTCCTCCTGTGGTGGTAGAAAAGAAAAAGAAAAATCAATTAAAATCTCAATTTTAAACATATGAAGTTATACGTGCACATAATATACAGTGTCAAGCATCATGGTAGAAGATCCACAGTTACAGTTTGTTTGTGTTTATGGCCACGCAATGCACTATGTAAAACACTTTTGTTCGTTACTCAGTGTGTGATCAAGACTTTTGTCGCAACGCGTAACTACTGAGGATTAAACGCTACACTGTTCATTATCTCTGAGAGCGCGTCATTATTTGACTTATTTGAAGAAACTTTATTGCTTGCCTTTGCTCTGCCGGCATTTACGCGCCACCGGACTACGGGCAGGGATCCAGGAAAGAGCTTCTTGGTTTTCGGCGTATAAGTGGTAAGAAACAGCCCTTAAATGACTACCTGATCTAAGTGGCTAACTGATATCAAGGGCTTCTATAAGTGCAACAGTTGCAGGGCCTGTACGTTTGGCAGAAACACCACACAGTTGGAAGCGACATTCAGAAAAGAACCCCTTATCATCAAACAAAGGCTAACTTGTAGAACGGAGTTTGCGGTGTACATACTGGAATGTAAAGGTTGCCTACGTTACATCGGTAGTACCAAACTACCAGTACACCTACGCATCCTCCAACACCTAAGGGCGATTGTAAACAGTGATCCCACCTACCCAGTAGCTAGACATTTTAAGGAGGTACATAGGAACAACCTTGGCCATCTACAATACTATGTGATAGACTGCACCCCCCCCCCCCCTTAGAAGAGGAGGCAACCGGCACCGGTTACTTCATCAACTAGAGAGCAGGTATATATTAGAACTCAACACTAAGGCACCTGCAGGCCTTAACACCAATGAGGATTTACATAACTTCTTGTAAATAGCCACTTCTGATATTATTGGATCCACACTACTTCATTGATGTCTTAATCAGATTGACAACTGAGTAACAGGAGCATTGGTGCATATTTGATTAGTTTTTTTTCTTCACTATTTGATGTATTGTTTTTCTGTCACAAATGCTAGTAATTTGTAATGAAAAAACTCAAACCAAACAGTGTCAAGCCATATGACGTGTTATCCATTGCACTTCTCATGGTTTCGCACACATGCTTTAAATGTTTTTTATGTATGCCAATTGCGGGACTACCCCAATGCACAAAATGTAAGCATATAACCAGTGTGCGCTGTCCTTGAGGGTTCTCAACTTCCACCCAGTGATCTTTGCACTAATGTCAGTCTTCTGATTACCCAAGTGACTTTAACTTGGCAGTCCATCATGCATGCCCAGTACCGTCCGGCTGGAGGTACGACAAAACTACACACTGTTATATAGCATAGTGGTCTGGTAGCTATCAGATTATTTTTACACACACCATTCAAAGACACACTTCGTCAGAAATGTCTTTTTATTGGGCACACACTTCTACATTTGATTGCGCCGTGGGTTCGATGCAGGGTTTTGGAGTGTACAAGAAACCACGGAAGCACACCACGATCAACACACGGCTTCGTGCATACAGATTGCCATTCGAGACGGATGTACCCGCCTGTTTTTCCATTTCTTTTGAGATCCTTCACTTACAACTCTTCTATTTTACCCGTGAATGCCGGGTTGGAATTATCACCGGCCATACAATAATGGTTTACTCTTACAGCCCACAGCCCTGAAGAGTCACAAGCTTTTGGCTTGCTTGACGAAACACGTGTCGGCTGGTTTTTTGCGTTGATATCACCCTTCCAGAACAGGAAGGCTTAATACATCTGAAAGAAACTTTCCACTTGTGTCTACCTTACCTAAGACTGATGCTCTTTTTTTGTTCATCCAAAAGGATAAAAACTTGCTTGATTTACTCATTATAAAGTGTGCACAGGACTTGTGTTGTATTTCACTGCGCCGTAGTCACCACGCTTCACCCACTGACCTTCACTTCCCGCTCCTCCCCTCACCACTCTTTGACATACACACACATTAGGCAGCAGCCCCTTCGGATTTTAATGCACATTAAATGTAAATTAATACTTGTATAGTGCACTACTCACCCGCAAGGGTCTCAAGGCGCTTGTACGAATACTGCTGTGGAACCCATCCTAGCTTTCCCTGTGAGGTGTCCACTCCTGGGCACCCCCAAGGTGAAGCCAGGCATCCTTAGCGTTGTGGGGGCTGTTGTGGAGATTAAGCAAGCTATTGCCCAGAGTTGCAGAGTGGGACTCCATGATTGGAATAGGCACCGAGGCGAGAATTATCAGGTCCGTGGAATTTTGAGCCCAAGACCCGCCGAGGCGGGGAATTGAACCCTGGTCCCGGGCTAGACCTCTGCATCAGGGTCTGCCGCTCTAACCATTGAGCCACACTTCTCCACAATGTCTCATCGACCAGGGACACCGACATATTCTGGAGTTTACCAACCTTCAGACGCGACGGGTATCTTGCATCTCTCACGGCACATGCGGGGGCCGAGTAAGTCACTTAGGCCTTCATTTACCATGTGCGTTTTAAGCCATACGCTGTATTACGCACACGTGATTAACCACATAATATTAGTATCCGCATTTATATTATCGTGTATATTCTCCGGTGATACTGGACACATAACATTTACCCCGTCTGACCGCTTTCACAATAGGTGAGTCTTTCCACCATGTTGATATAACTCACCTAACTTACTGCTTACATTAAAGCAATCATCCATGTCATTCAGGTCCCAGTGTACTAAAATTGCTTCCTCATGCTAGCGAACAACATAGTAAAAATACTACTGCCTAGTTGTCACGGGTGTATAAAAGTCACTTTCATTTGAATAGCACGCTATGTGATCAAGGCTGCATGTCTGGCAGCCAAAACGGTTCATCTGGATCTTGATATGTGAATAAATATATCAATATCACTGCTTGTGGAGTCTGTGCCCTAGTGTTGTGCCGGTGTGGTTCTGATGTTTTGGGACTTTAGTTTGCATATATATATATATATATATATATATATATATATATATATAGAGTGAAACTAGAGTAGAAATACGTTTTATTTTGGCAAAGAAACAGTATATTACAGAACTAGGATGAAAAAAACATTGGCAAAAATAAAGGGAGAAAGGTGCCAACTTTGAAGCTGGGGATTAGTTCGAGTATTGCCCTGGTCCCAACATCCTGTGATCCTGGGCAAATAAATGAGTTTCCTTATATGTAAACTAGCAGCCCGTCCCGACGTTGTCCGGGTATGAATTACTGCCGGCCAGTAGTATATTGTTTTGTAGAATTTCGTTTTGATAGCATTTCTTATCTGTGACAGGCCTGTGAAGCGCTCCGATTCACAGTGCACTGCTGATGCACTTAAGAGTGCGCGTTCAGTAGCGCGTGAACTCGAGTTTCCCTACTTTATTTTTCCTTGCAATATTATATAGAGCAAACTCGACAACATGGCATGAGCACAATTTACATTACAGAAGAACACATTCATTTGTGGTAGGCACGGTGAGACAAAGCGATTTGCCTGGAATCACAGGATGTTGAGCTGATGCCGAGATTCGAACGTAGCTCCCCAGCTGTAAAGTTCGCAATTCTAGAACTTGTGGCGGGAGGTGTGTCTAAAAGTGTATGTCGGTGCTGGCCATCAATGAGAGAGACCTGTGCATTTTTCAAATCGGTGGTGAAAAAATATGAGTATGTTGCTGGAGATGTGCCACCAATGTACTTACAGGGTAAACACCCATTATTCCGCAACTTTCTTTCCGCTTACCATCACTCCGCATACTTTCATCACGAAAGTACCATGACTCCGCAATGCCACTATAACGCATGGCATTACATTTTATATGCTTTTACCACGCATACATTTACAACGAAATTCGTTGTAAATGCATGAATGGTAAAAGCATGGTTTTTTTTTGTGTTTGGATAAGGTAAGTATGGGTATAGGGGTATATGTTTTGGGGTACTGAGGTATATGTTGTGGGGTGTTTTGGTATTTTAAGGGTTCAGATATAGTTTTGGATTATGGGGTACAGGGGTAGTTTTAGGGTTTAGGGATAGGTATGGGTTTTGGGGTACCGGGGTATTTTCAGGGCTAGGTTTGGGTTTTGGGGTATAGGGTTTCTTTTAGGGTTATGGGGTAGGTTTGGGTTTTGGGGTACAGGGGTATTTTAAGGGTTGAGGGCTAGGTTTGGGTTTTGGGGTACAGGGGTATTTTCAGGGTTTAGGGATAGGTTTGGGTTTTGGGGTACAGGGGTATTTTAGGGTTGAGGGATAGGTTTGGGTTTTGGGGTACAGGGGTATTTTAAGGGTTCAGGGCTAGGTTTGGGTTTTGGGGTACAGGGGTGTTTTAGGGTTCAGGGGTAGGTTTGGGTTTTGGGGTACAGGGGTACTTTTAGGGTTCAGGGCTAGGTTTGGGTTTTGGGGTACAGGGGTATTTTTAGGGGTCAGGGGTAGGTTTGGGGTTTGATGTACAGGGGTATTTATAGGGTTCAGGGCTAGGTTTAGGTTTTGGGGTACAGGGGTATTTTTAGGGTTTAGGGATAGGTTTGGGTTTTGGGGTACAGGGTATATTTATAGGGTTAAGATGGGTTAGTGTTTAAGGGTGTTGGGGTATTTTAAGGAGTAAGGGTGGGTTATGATTATGGGGTGCAGGGGTATTTAAAGGGAGCAGGGTGGACACCCGGAGCTGGATTGTACAGAAACTGGGAAGAAAAAACAATGAAATATTGGCCACAACGCTCGCTTTTTTTCCGTAATCCCGCGCCCCACACACGCCCACGCCCCCAGCACACGCCCACAGCACACGATATGAGACATGGCATGAAGGGCGAAACGTACCACACGCCCCCAGCGTTTGTCACGCCCCCTGCACACGCCCACAGCACAACTCAGACACGCCCACAAGGGACTACTTTGCTGGCACAGTTCTTTTACCTTTTAAATGTATATGGTGGGCGTCAGCATAGCCTATGTCCTTCTGCTGCAACTGCCCTTTCCAACGCTGTATTGGGTGCTGTGATTGGTGCTGTGGTTCCTGAGATTACCCGCCTCAAAGGTTTGGGCTCTCTCTTTATTATATTAGTATAGATATATATGTTATGGCCTTAACTGCTGCTGTTTGAATTCACTTTACTCTGTTTGGGTGAATTTTCTGCTATAAAAGCAGTTGTTAATAATTAATTGCTGTGATGTGCACCAGAAAGCCCAGGCTCAATTTGAGCACTAATTATAAGGCTAAAATTGTTTAAACAAATGGCATATTACACAACTCTAAATATAAAAAATACCTACTCTGCAGGGTCACGGGTTGCACAAGCAAAACACATGTTGTGCAGCCTACAATAACAAACGTGGCGTGGCCTGACAGCATGTGTGTTTCGGAAAATCCTGTAAAGTATTTGTCTGTATCAAAATGCATTATGTCCTTAAGTGATGTTTAAAACAAGTGTAATATCTTTGTGTTAAATAAACATATTTACAGTATGGATGGTACAAACATTTTGCAGAAACCTGTATTAAAGTGCAGTTATGTTTTGAAAGCAGGATGCTAATGTATCCAGCAAGGAAATAATTTAGCACATTGTCTGAAAGTTCACAACATACTGTGAAATGAAACAGCATGTGGTAAAGTATGTGCTTTGTTTACTGTCTGGGTGCAAATTAACCATATAGAAAATATGGCGGTGCTGATAATTATCAAAAGGCCTTCAGATGCAAGTGGGAAACAGGATGCTTAATGGCTCGGGTTTTGAAAACAAAAGAAAGAATACCATGTGTGCACTGTTGACTTAAAAGGCCATCCAAGCCCCCCAAAAAGAGTGTTGTACATTAAATATGAAATAAAACATCATTTAACCAAAGAGATATTTATTAATTTTGTATGTAAGAAAATGTATTATAGTATTAAGTAGAGTTATTTAAAATTACTTTCAATACTTTTGGGTGATTTTTTTGGTATGAAGTGCCGCAGTGTGAAAGGTCATTGTGCAGTGGATGTGGCGTGAGGGAGAAAAATTATAATTCTATGGTTGGGGATGAAAGTTTAAGTGGAATCAAAAATTTGATTTACTTTGTATGTACGTAAATTTATTATGTTATTAAGTGGTGTTTTTTAAAATCACTTCAATACCTTGGGGTGATTTTTTTTAATTATAAGAGTATGTGTTAAATATTAAGTGGGGTGGTGCGTACCGGAAAACCCTGGCTTAAATTAAGCAGTAGTTTAAAGGCTAATATTGTTTACATAAATAACGGTACATACATTTATTCCCAATACGTACTCAAAATACATTTTAAAAAGCTTGGAATGAAGCAGAGAGGCCTTGAGTGGGGTTAAGTAGATTGGAGTAAAGTGGAATGGAGTAAAGCAAAGTGGGATGAAGTAAGCAGAACGGTGTGGAATAAAGCAGAGTGGCATGGAGTAAAGTAGAGTGGTGTTGAGCGCAGTGGTGTGGATCAAAGCAGAGTGGAGTAAAGTAATGTGAAGTGGAGTGGAATAAAGCAGAGTGGTTTGGAGTAGAGCTGAATAGTATTGGGGGAGTGGAGTGGAGTAAAGCAGAGTGGAGTGGAGTGAGCAGAGTGGCAATGAGTGGCGTGGAGTAAAGCAGAGTGGCATGGAGTAAAGCAGAGTGGTGTGGAGTAAAGCAAAGTGGCTTGGAGCAGAGTATCGTGGAGTAAAGCAAAGTGGCGTGGAGCAGAGTATCGTGGAGTAAAGCAAAGTGGCATGGAGTAAAGCAAAGTGGCGTGGAGCAGAGTATCGTGGAGTAAAGCAAAGTAGCAAAGTGGTGTGAAGTAAAGCAGAGTGGGGTGGAGTAGAGTAAAGCAGTGTGGAGTGGAGTAAAGCAGAGTTGAGTAACGCGGAGGGATGTTCAGTGTAGTAGAGTAAAGAAGAGTGGCATGGAGTAAAGTATTGTATTGTAATTGCATTTATATAGCGCATACTACCCCTGATGAGGAGTCAAAGCACTTTTTCAGCGAGTAGCACACTACTCCAGAACGCATAAAAGATTAATGGTGAATAAGTGTAGTGATATATGAAAGTAATTTGAGTGCTGGATATGTCAGTCATTTGAATTGAAAAGTATAGTGAAGGGATAGAAGAGGAAAAAGGTTTGCATTTATATAGCGCTTGCTACTCATGATGAGGTGTTAAAGCATTTTTTCCGTGAGTAGCACACTACTCCTGAATCCATAAAGCAGAGTGGCGTGGAGTAAAGCGTAGCTTGAGTAAAGCAGAGTGGAGTGGAGTAAAGTGCAGACGCATGGAGTAAAGTGGAATGGAGTGAAATAAAGTGGAGTGAGTAAAGCGAAGTGGAGTGAAATAAAGTGGAGTGGAGTAAAGGAGAGTGGCATGGAGTAAAGCAGAGTGGTGTGGAGTAAAGCAAAGTGGCGTGGAGCAGAGTATCGTGGAGTAAAGCAAAGTGGCATGGAGTAAAGCAAAGTGGCGTGGAGCAGAGTATCGTGGAGTAAAGCAGAGTTGATTGAAGCAAAGCAGAGTGTTGTTGATAGAATTGGAGTAAATTAGAGTGGCGTGGAGTGGAGTAAAGCAAAGTGTAGTAAAGTAGAGTGGAATGGAGTAAAGCAGATTTGCGTTGAGTGAAGTGGAGTAAAGCAGAGTAGTGTTGCAAAGAGTAAAGTAAAATAGAGGGGCATTGAGCAGAATGGAGTAAAGCAGGGAGGAGTAAAGGAGACTAGAGTAAAGCAGAGTGGAGTGCAGTAAAGCAGAGTGGGGTGGAGTAAAGCAGATGGGAGTGCAGTAAAGTAGGGTGGCGTTGAGTTGAGTTGTGTAAAGCAGAGTGGCGTTGCACAGAGTAGAGTGGAATGGAGTGGAGTAATAAAGAGTGCTGTCCATTGTAGAGGAGTAAATTCGAGTGGCGTGGAGTGGAGTAAAGCTGAGTGGAGCAAAGCAGAGCGGCATGGAGTAAAGCAGTGCGTTGTGGAGAAAAGCAGAGCAGCGTGGAGTAAAATGGAACAGTATGAAGTAAAGCGGAGCAGAGTGGAGTAAAGCAGAGTAGAGTAAAACAGAATAGAGTAAAGCGGAGTAGAGTAAAGCGGAGAAGAGTAAAGCGGAGAAGAGTAAAGCGGAGTAGAGTGTAGTAAGGCTGAGTGGAGTAAGCAGAGCGGAGTTGATAGGATTGGAGTAAGCACAGTGGAGTTGAGTGGATTGGAGTAAAGCTGAGTGTTGACTGGAGTAAAGCAGAGTGTTGAGTGGAGTAAAGCAGAGTGCTTTACTCCACTCCACGCTGCTTTACTTCAGAGTGGTGTGGAGTAAAGCAGTGTTGTGTGGACTTGTATGAGAGAGGGTGGGTGTAAAACGGATGCAAAGAGGAGGAGAATGGGAGAAGGAGAGGAAATGTGGAGAGAGTGGCTGAGACAGAATAGTAATAAGTGAGGGCAAGTGTGGGGAGAAAATAGGACAGGAGTGGAAGAGAGAAGGAGGAAATGTTAAAAGCAAAAAAGTGTGAGAAAGAAAAAGAAAAGAAAGAAGGGATCAGGTGAGAAAGGTAAATGAATGTGCTGTAAAGAAGGAACAGAATGTGTGAGAGAAAGGTCATCGTGGAGTGGATGTGGCCTAAGGGAGAAAGGTGTTGAATTTGAGGTTGGGGATTAAAGTTGAAGTTTTGTTGAGGCCCCAATAGCCTGTGATCCTTGGCAAATATTGTATTTACTTTGTGTGTACGTAATGTATTATGGATTTAAGTAGTGTTGTTTAAAAGCACTTCGATCAATACTTTTGGATGATTCTTGCATTAATAGAGCATGTGTTACTTATTAAGTGCTGTGGTGTGTACAGGAAAACCCCAGCTGAAATTAAGCAGTAGTTTTAAGACTAATATTGTTTATATAAATAAGTGAGGACACCTTTACACCCAGTACATAGTTAAAAAAAACTTAAGGCAGATATACAGTGTGGATGGCAAAAAATATATGCAACACAAATTTGTTTTAGGTATTAAAGTGTAAAAATAATGTAACTGCACATTTATGATGCCACAAAGAAAAGCAATATATTGTTACCTAAATAGTAAATATACCACAGATGACTTTTAGCACTGGGTGTTATAAAAGGCAAACAGCATATTACAGAACACACACCTTATACAGCAGGCACAAAACCAACATTGCGCAGTAGAATATATATATATATATATATATATATATATATATATATATATATATATATATATATATATATATATATTCACCTTCCCGTCGCCTCCACCTCGCTCTGGAATAACAACCAGCCAGGGTAAGTAGCACTCGGACACGGACCAATAAAGTTTCCTTTTTTCGTTTATTTAATTAGTGCAGGTAAAGTCCATGACGTTTCGGCTCCACGAGCCTTGTTCACATGACAATGTTACTTAATCGGTGCCAGTGATGATTAAATTGACGTCACGTGTGAGTGCTTAGGCAAGGACATAGAAAACATACTATGTTGGATTTTCTAATGACATTATAATAACGGGTAACTTAGCTTGATTTGTAAAAATGTATCAGTAAAATACCATAGCGGGGGTCTAGTACATAGTGTAAAAAATAAATATATATATATACAAACATTTTATGACAATCCCGGGGTGCATTAACCTCGTTAAGTTCATGGTAAAATACATTTTTTACTAGAGGTTATAAACATTGATATTATATTCTACTAATTAAATAAACATACCAGGATTTCCCTTTGCTCTAAGTTCAGGATGTCTGATTCTTTTAAACAGGTTCCAAACACAACATCATAGTAGTATCGATAATAAAGTGCAAGTGCTTGTTTTAGAGATGTATAAAATGGTGCAAATAGTACCATCAAATGTGCAAATTCCGCAATAAATGTGCAAAATAGCAATTTGTTGTGCAGATTCCGCAATATGTGCAAAATATCAAAATCTGGACACTATCTAGTTGTGTCAACCAAATATCTACATCACTGATAATCAACATGTATAAGAACCTTTATAGATAAACTGGGCACCCTAACGCAAGGAGACATTCAGAGTTAAATACCCATAAAATTCAAATCTCCCTATGGCAAATACCGGGGGGAGTCTAAGAATACAGTCTGCCACCCTGTAACAAAATGTTAGTACCTCAACCCTCCAACAATCAAGAATATAATGATTTCTATGAGCCTGCTTAATAATCAAAAGTGAGTAAATACTATGAATAATAATGACAGACTGACTGGGATTAAGGACCCAACACAGTCCAAATGTTATAAACGTGTACTCCAAATTAACAATGAATTCACATAGGTAGCAGCACATTCAGATCAACATACACTTCGACTCAAGTCTCAACCCCACTAGGTTCCCACACAGTATCTCCCAGCCGGGTGATTCCTGTTAATGAGAACTGTTGCGAGGGATCCCTGCATAGTTATAAAGCAATCATGGTTCACCGCTTAAGGTAAACACGTATACAAGTCCTCCGTGACATTCAAGCCCACTGGTGACTTTGTGTTGAGCACTAAAATATATTTGGTCTCGAGTTTTCTCAGTTTAGCATCCCTGTCTCCCCCTCTATTACTACTCATGATTGAATCTATCACCCAGTATTTAAGGTCAGTGTTGTCACTTCGGTGGCATTCCCTAAAATGGCGAGCCACCGGATAGGTGTTATCACCATTAGTAATAGCCCGCAGGTGTTGGAGAATGCGTATGTGGACAGCATTTTTTGTGCTGCCCACATATGTCAATGAACAGGGGCATTACATGTTAAGACCTGGGTGATAGAATGTTGAATATTAGTGAAGCCATCCTTGTAAGTTTTTGTATTTTGTCCATGGAGGCAAGCTTTACAGGTCTTACATCTGTAGAAGCCTTTGTTCTCTTGCCACCAGGTAGATTTTACATAAGGTTCAGGATTGGTTACCACCAAATGGTCTCGTAGCGACGGTGCCCTGCTAAATGTAAGGGAGACTTGTTTAGGGACACTGTTACCTATGATGGTGTCATGGGTGACCAAGGGCCAGTGTTTATTGAGGATTTTGCGGATCTGTTGGTGTTGTCTATTGTATCCCGTAATTATTCGGAAACAGTTATTGTCCACTGGGGCATCAACTGATATATTATCTAACTTGTCTTCCTGGCTACTGCTTTTCTTAGTGAGTAGTTCCTCCCGGGAGAACACCATAGATTTATCCTTGGGCCTCTGTATGAGTTGACTCGAGTAACCTCGCTCTAAAAAGCGGCTTGTGCTTTGATCTTGTGCCCTTTTCAAATCAATAGGATTGCTCCAGACGCGCCTTAATCGTAGCATCTCCCCATAGGGGATGCTCGATATTAAGTGTGACGGGTGTGCACTAGCTGCGTGTAATATGCTGTTTCCAGCAGTGGCTTTTCAAAAAATCCTGGATTCCAACTGGCCGTCTCTTATATACAATTCAATATCAAGGAAAGTTACACTGTCCTGACTTAATGTTGCCGTGAATCTTAAGTTCAATTCATTGTTATTGATATCTTCAATGAACTTTAATGCATCCTCCTTGCTCCCCCGCCAGATAACCAAAAGGTCGTCAATAAAACGAAACCATGCAACCAGATTATTGCGGATATTGTGACGGTATTCGTGACCCAGGACCAGCTCCTCCCAAGCTCCCATGTGCAAACATGCGAAGCTCGGAGAGAAGCTGGCCCCCATTGCCACGCCCTGTAACTGACGGTACAATTGTTGATTAAAGAGAAATACATTATTGACAAGGCAGAATCTCAACATATCCAGAAGCATTACATTATGGTCATGAAAATCCGAACCCCTTCTGGATAAATAATGTTCAACCGCATTGATACCGTCGTCATGCAAAATACTCGTATAAAGGGATGATACATCCAGAGCCAGCAGCCAATCATCTACAACCCATTCAACCTCCTTGATTTTTAACAGGAAATCCCCAGTGTCCTGCACATAGGAGCCTAATTGTTGTACATACCCCTGTAAAAAATAGTCTATATAAACAGATATATATCTAATCTAGAGTAGAAATAGATATTATGTCAGTAAAGAAACAGAATATGATAGACTTCGGATGAAAAAAACATCAGTTAAATAAAGGGAGAGAGGTGCTGACTTTGAAGCTAGGGATCAAAGTTCAAGTGCCTACAACTGTTCATAGTTAAAAACTAAAATTGCACATTGTCAAAAGTAAATTTTAGCCACAATACATTGACATCCAGTACACTGAACAAATCGATTCACAACATATTTATTACAAATCACGACCAAAAACAATATTGTCGAAAATAAAAAACATATATAACACAGATAACTTTCACTTCTGCATGTCATAGAAGACAAACAGCATATTACATAACACGTCCGTTACAAAGCACATTCTCAATAAACAGTGCACAAAATAAAGAAAATGTATGAAAACTAGAACAGAAATACATTTTAATTTAGCAAACAAACAGCATGTTAGCAACAAAAATACATAATTGTGAATAAAATCCGAATTGAGATTTCCTAGAAAAGGAGTCTCTTGACGAAAAAAAATAGGAGGGGAGTTATGTATATATAGGGGCCGATTCCGATCTGGTAAAATTCTCGTCTGTACGATTCGCATCCTAGGCCGTTTCCGTGCGACTCGTACACACACCGTACGACTCGACGAGTACGATCCCGACCGGGGTATCAGTACGCGATTCGTACGGTCCACGTCAGGTAAGGGCGATTCGTACGGAAAAGCGCACATTCACATACACACCGTACGGTGCATACTCCTCCATGATCGCAGGGGTACGGTGCGTACCCCTGTGATCATGGGGGGTACGCACCGTACCTGGGGGTGCCATTCCGTACCTGTTTCGGGGCGAACTCTGCTTTTACGGCTGTTTTCAGCTCCCGTAGAAAAAGGGTTGTACGGTGCATACCCAACACGAATCGTACTTGCCGGTTCAGAAAAAGCAGCCGCGAACCGTACAGATGTCGCGTACAGCGGGTTCCGAGGGAGATTCGTATGGGGATTTGATTTGTACGGTCCCTGTACAATTCGTACAGAGTCCAGCTCTTGGTACGGATCGTACTTTGTCGTACGTACGGGGGACGTTGCAGGGTACGATTCGTACGGGAAAAACGCTCCGAATGGCAATTCGGAGCGCTTTTTACAGGATCAGAATCGACCCCTAAGTGTGGTTACATGACTCCAAAGCAGGGAAGGCATAGTGTGTACTTTCTATACCTACTCTTGTCTTTCCAATGTGAAAGCAAGGTGGCAGCGCTTGACAGAAACCATTTCTTGTTTATGATGCTCATCTGGCAGCACAGCCCTCCATCTTCTCCACCAGGCTCTTCTGTGAGGCAGACCCCGTGACTGGAAGGGAGGGGGGAGGGGAGGAGAGCAGAGAAAGTCCAGGCCAGACTGGCCATAGCGGGCACCTGGCGATTCCCCGGTAGGCCGCTAGGGTGGGGGGCGGTTTTAGACCCATGGGGGAGGGGGGGTTGTTACTGGGGGTTGGCAATATCGGCCCCCTGTAAAAAAATCGGCCAAAACCAGAACTCGCGAACTGCTCGACTGCACTCCCCCTCACCCCTGGGCCGGTTTCTGTTCCCATTCCGGCCCTGGGGGAGTGGGTAGAGGAGCAGGGATGTGGGGGGGGGGAGACAGGAGAGTGAAAGCTAACCACTGTGGTGCTCTGAAAGGGCGCTGCACTGATAGAAACTAAGAGCTCATAGAAAGAGCTCATGTCCTGCTGTTCTTCCCAGAGACCAGAGCCAGTCCACAGCTGGGGCAGCTGTGAGGAGCAGGGTAGGCACAGACAGCAGTGCCCCCTGCTCTGAGGCCTGGCTCTGCTGTGAGGCAGGCTGGAACCTGCTGACTGATTGGGAGGGGGGAGAGAGAGCACAGAAAGTGGGACAGAAGAGCTGGGAAATACACAACCATAAAAGTGAAACCAGTGCAGCGCTGATAAAGTATGTCAACAATTATAAAAACATGCAGGGTGGGGGGCAGGAGTTGTTAAGTGCAGGGAACAGAGCAGGCACCCTTCAGAGGCTCTGATGAGCAGGATACAAATGCTGCCTGTTAACTAGGAAGCAAAAAGTGTGCCTGGAACAGCAGGCAGACAGACTGTAAATGAAACCCACTGAGTAACAACACATGTAAAAGAACCAGTCCTCGTAGGAGGTGGCAATAGGAGACAGGGAGGTACTAAGGAGGGACTATCAAGCTTATTAACAAATTAAAAGCCAGCATTTACAAAGGACAGTGACAGCAGCCAATTTAAAAGAAGGGTGGAGAGCGTGTGGAGCTTCAAGTACATACCTCAATACAGCATGTCTCAAAGAGACAGCGCAAGCGCTGTCTATCCGAGACCTAAAAAAGGAAATGCCACTGTGTGTTTTTGCTTGATGATAAAGCACATATTCGGCCAGGAATCCCAGGCATGAAGGGCACTTCTTATTCTGTGTAAGTGCACATTGTACAAGAGCAGAGTGCAGTTGTTCATAGTGAGGTAAGCCAATGGCTGAAGTGGGATGACCCAGTGGGCCATGCTGTATGATGTGATGGATGAAACAAACATGTGAATGACACAGCAAAAGACTGATTACTAAAGGCTGGCTGAAAGCCAAGGTATCTGCATATATTATATGTATATAAAATTTTATTAAAATCAAAAGGTCTTGACCAAAGTCAGACCTAAACCGTGGTGGCCGCCATAAACAAAGGGTGGTGTGGCGGGTGGACGGAACGCAGGAGGGGTCACGCAGGCGGTGGGTGGTTAGAACTGCTTTATTATTTTTTAAGTTACCTTTAGCCCCCGGCCGCCTCCAGCTTTGTGCTGCCTCTCCTCTCCCTGTCTGGTCCCAGCAACCCCTGGGATAGACTCCCATGCAATCCCCACGCTGCAGAGCAGCGTGGGGATTGGCCTGACCGGGCTAGAAAGACACTCTGCACAGGCCAAGGAGTTGGTGGGGTTTTTCCAGCCTGGCTGCTCAATGCAGCTCGGCTGGAGAAAACCTAGGCCACATGTGTGTTTTGGTCGGCCTGATACGCCGGGTCAAACACACATGAGCACTTAGGGAGTGAAGTACACGTAGCATTCCCCCCCAAAAAACCCTCTTGCCTCGGCCCGCCCCTCCCTACATCTCTGGCTCAGAGCCGGCAAATACAAAATAAAATGATGCAAGAACATCATTTTATTCGTCATTTGCTGGCTCTGAGCCAGGCAGTGGGACGATGCTCCACCGCCATTGCAAAGGAGACACTGCTGGACATAAAACAAATGCATGGTAGGGAACCCTTTCTCATGACCTCGGTGTGCCCTAGGGGTTAAGTGCAAATGACCACTAGCAATCCTATGCTTTCTTATTCTGTGTCTAAAGTTCTATTCCATGGTGCCCCCTGTAGGCAGTACCAGTCGGTGTCCTTAGATGCCAAGGTTGGTCACCTAAGTGCTGGTTCCACGCCCCAAGTGAACTGTATCCACCCATGGCTGAGAACACACACTTAAGCAAGCTGGGAGCTTTGAGGACACAAGAATGAACATGGGTCTCACTACAGCTAAATCATTCAGTAATCTCTTCAGTCTCAGCCTCTCGCCAGAGCCCCAGTGACTTTCCATCATCTATTTTTTTTCATATCTCTCACAAGCCCAAACTCTCCACATTGTGTAAATGTAATGTAATGTAAGCACACATTTATATATATAGCGCTACTATCGCTCCAAGGAGCATCTTGGAGCTCAGCACCCAACCCTGCTGGAATAGGTTGGTGGACAAAAGGCAATTTTCCGCAGCACAAGCCTTTACACTAGTGTTCTGCAGGCCACATCGGAGAGTGAGAAGATCCATGTCTTCAGAGACTTCCTAAAATTGCTCTCCTTAGCTATACGCCGAAGCTGAGCTGGCAGTGTATTCCAGGCTCTTGATCCTAGCACAAAAAGAGATTTCCCCCCTTTAGTGGCCAATCTAAATCTGGGGATCACCAAAAGATTTTGATTGGCAGACCTCAAGCATCGTACTGGCGCATAGCGTTTAAAGCCATTCATCAGATATCTCGGACCTTGAGACTGAAAGGCTCTAAAGGTGATGACAAGAACCTTGAATAGAACACGCTTATGAATGGGCAGCCAGTGTAAGATCTTAAGCGCCGCCGAGGCAGATGACCTTCTCGGCCAGCGGAGTACCAGGCGAGCAGCAGCATGCTGTACCATCTGCAGCCTATGCAGCACTGCTTTATTGGTGCCTGCATAAAGACTGTTGCAGTAGTCCAGTCTAGATGTTATAAGAGCTACTGCCACAGTCTTTCTGGCTGCCAGAGGAAGAAGATCAAAAAACTTCCTTAGTGATCTGATAATCTGAAAACATGAGCCAGCTACGCCCACTACTTGGTGTTTGAATGAAAGTTGGTCGTCGAATTTAATCCCAAGGTTTCGGGCAGAAGCGATGGTATTAGGGGGAGCTTCTGCATCCTCGGGCCACCATTGTTTGGGAGAGAACAGATTTTGAGGTCCGAAGGGTAATATTTCTGTCTTCCCCGAGTTACATTTGAGGTGATTGTTATTCATCCACTCAAATGTAGCCTTGAGACAGTTCCTCAAGTTTTCTTCGGCCCCAGGCAGCTCCCTATCCAGCACTAAAATCAGCTGGGTATCGTCAGCGTACGATATAGCTGCAATCTGATAGGACGCAATCAGCTCAATCAAGGGGACCATATCAAGATTAAAAAGAACAGGACTCAAACTAGCGCCCTGTGGGACCCCTGAGCTGACAACCTTTTCCTCAGATTTGCAGTCACCTAGTACTATTACCTGACGTCTCTGAGAAAGGAAATTAATGAGCCATGCCAGCACCATTCCTCCTATACCTGCGTTTTCCAAACGGTCAATCAAGATTGAATGTGCGACCGTATCGAAGGCCGCCGATAGGTCGAGTAAAATCAAGACGGCCTTCTTCCCTTGGTCCAGTGCCATTCGTAGAGTCTCTGCTGAAAACAGGAGAGCTTACTTAGTCGAATGTTTGGACCGAAACCCTGATTGATTGGGGTGCAGGATGTTATTCTCCTCCAAAAAACTCGTAAGTTGATGGTTAACGAATTTCTCCGTCAGTTTAAACACCGCCAGGAGTAGGGAAATGGGACGCAGGTTAGACAGAGTAGTTGGGTCTGGCAGGGCTTTTTTCTGCAGTGGCAAAACTGCTGCACATTTCCAGTCTCCTGGGATTGCTGCTGTGGCCAGTGAGGAATTGATGATACTATTAATGGTTGGGTTTAGCTCCTCAACCAAAGTTTGCAGGACCATAGGCGGGCAAGGATCAAATGGGGACCCAGATTTTATGGCCAAAATAGCCTGATGTGAATCCTCCAAAGAGATATGCGTAAATGAGTCCAAGCGGGGGGTGTTGGTTGTCAGAACGTCTATCCTCAATTTTTCCAGAGTTGACGAGATGAAAGGTACAGATGGAAAATCCTTAGCAATGTCATGGATTTTCTTTTCAAAATAGTTAGCTATTGCGTTGCAAAGCGAGAGGGAAGATGGAAGCTCCTGAGAGAGTGCGGTGGGATTAATAAAACTCTTAACTATTTTGATAATCTCCTCTGTCCCTTATCCGAAGAAGAAATAGCCTCCAAGTAGTATGTTTTTTTTGCCAGCTTAATTGCGGCATGGTAGTTTTTGCGTGCCGATTTATAGAAATCACGGGCAGCTGGCTCATAACTCCTTCGCCACCTACGCTCCAAGGATCTTACTGCACTCAATTCGGTTTTTAAAGCTAATGTAAACCATGGGGCACTCTTTTTATTTGCGGGGCCACGTATAAATATTTGTGCTCATCTTTCTACAGGGCAGCATTTCTCTACAGCCTCTTAACCTCTCTGTGGCTTCATAGTTTGTTGATAGCACCATCTTTCATCCATGACCCTAGCCTCTGTGTATGTCCACAGTCTACTCATCTTTCTACAGCCCAGCATTTTTCACAGTCCTAAAATTTCTCCACAGCTTTGTTATCTCTCAACTCCTCCTCTTCACAACATGTTCATCTTTCGAAAACCCCCAACAAAGTGCACTGATTACCATACACACTACGTCCTACCGTTGCTTTCTTGTCTATTTATGCGTAGACCAAAACCAGAGCTTGATGTTCCACGTGCACAGCATGGGTGGTGGCAGTGGTTAATTTGTAAAACAAGCATTTGCAATGCAATAGGTCTCGTATTAGGAAAGTTTGAGCTATTGGTATTGTAAATGACAAATTTTTTATTTAGGTTTTGTTTTTGAAAATAGCGAAATTAATAGCTTTGTCATTTACCATGCCAATAGTTATAACTTTCGCAAATGTGACACCTATAGCATTTGTAATGCAATATGTGTTGTATTTACGTGACTTACATGTATTGATATTACAAATAACAATGGTTTTACATTTTTTAAATAATTAATACTTAAATAAAAGTCTGATGCTTGTGGATGTCTGACGCTTGTGGATGCCTGGCGCTTGTGGATGCCTGACTCCTGATGCTTGCGGATGTCTGACGCTTGCGGATGTCTGACGCTTGCAGATGTCTGACGCTTGCGGATGTCTGACGCTTGTGGATGTCTGACACTTGTGGATGTCTGACGCTTGTGGATGTCTGACGTTTGTGGATGCCCGACGCTTGTGGATGCCCGACGCTTGTGGATGTCCGACGCTTGTGGATGTCCGACGCTCGTGGATGTCTGGCGCTTGTGGATGTCTGACGCTTGTGGATGTCTGACATTTGTGCATGCCCGACGTTTGTGCATGCCCGACGCTTGTGCATGCCCGACGCTTGTGGATGCCCGACGCTTGTGGATGCCCGACGCTTGTGGATGCCCGACGCTTGTGGATGTCTGACGCTTGTGGATGTCTGACGCTTGTGGATGTCTGACATTTGTGCATGCCCGACGTTTGTGCATGCCCGACGCTTGTGGATGCCCGACGCTTGTGGATGCCCGACACTTGTGGATGCCCGACACTTGTGGATGTCTGACGCATGTGGATGCCTGACGCTTGTGGATGCCTGACACGTGTGGATGCCTGCCGCGTGTGGATGCCTGACGCGTGTGGAAGTCTGACGCGTGTGGATGTCTGACGCGTGTGGATGTCTGATGCGTGTGGATGTCTGATGCGTGTGGATGTCTGTTGCTTGTGGATGTCTGATGCGTGTGGATGTCTGTTGCTTGTGGATGTCTGTTGCTTGTGGATGTCTGTTACTTGTGGATGTCTTTTGCTTGTGGATGTCTGTTGCTTGTGGATGTATGTTGCTTGTGGATGTCTGATGTGTGTGGATGCCTGACGCTTGTGGATGTCTGACGCGTGTGGATGCCTGACGCTTGTGGATGTCTGACGCTTGTGGATGTCTGATGCTTGTGGATGTCTGATGCTTGTGGACCGCTGATGCTTGTGAATGCTTGACGCTTGTGCATGCCTGACGCTTGTGCATGCCTGCCGCTTGTGGATGCCTGACGCTTGTGGATGTCTGACGCGTGTGGATGCCTGACGCTTGTGGATGTCTGACGCTTGTGGATGTCTGACGCTTGTGGATGTCTGATGCTTGTGGACCGCTGATGCTTGTGAATGCTTGACGCTTGTGCATGCCTGACGCTTGTGCATGCCTGCCGCTTGTGGATGCCTGACGCTTGAGGATGCCTGATGCCTTTGGATGTCTGATGCTTGTGGATGCCTGACGTTTGTGGATGTCTGATGCCTGATGTTTGTGGATGTCTGACGCTTGTGGATGCCTGACGCTTGTGGATGCCTGACGCTTGTGGATGCCTGACGCCTGATGCTTGTGGATGTCTGATGTTTGCGGATGTCGGACGCTTGTGGATGTCTGATGCTTGCGGGAGGAGGGAGCGAGGAAGATCGAATGGAAAGGGAGAGACTATGAACAGAGTCCGGGAAGAGACAGAGGGAAGGGGAGGAGGGAGAGGGCATAAATTATAGGGGGAGGGTGGGATATAGAACCAGGGAAGGGATGGAAAGAGGTGAGAGAAAAGGAGGGAAGGCAGGGGAAAGGAGGGTGACTGGGAACGAGTGAGAAAAAAAGCAAAGGCAGGGAGGCCGAGGTACGGGTGAGAAGAGTGAAGTGTGAGACGAGGTGGAGACAGTGGGGGAAGAGTAATAGGGTAGGGAA
This sequence comes from Lissotriton helveticus, assembly GCF_964261635.1. Lineage (NCBI taxonomy): Eukaryota > Metazoa > Chordata > Amphibia > Caudata > Salamandridae > Lissotriton > Lissotriton helveticus. The sequence continues at coordinate 1,591,445,871 of NC_136069.1, read as the reverse complement.
ACAAGCTTTTAAAACGCAAGAGGAAGAGAGCTGTTCACAAAAGTGTGCATTTAATACATTTGAAACTATACCGTTTACAACTCTGTGTTATTATTATTAAACTAGAGGAGCTATGGGGAGGGGGAAGGAGAAATGCGAGTCACGGCCGCCAGGCCGTGAAGTGTGAAGCAGTGGGCGGGGAACCAGATCCCTTTGAAGCTGCTGGGCAGAAATGCGAGTTAGGCCGTGAGGTGTGAACCAGTGGGCGTGGAGGCAGGAGCAAAGGGTAAGGGGAGCCTTTGAAGTGCAAGGCAGGGGGATAGAAGCGCGGTCACGAGGACGTGCACTTCTACAAATCCAGATCGTAAAAGTCAGCTTTGTGGTTTGATTGGAATAGGTCTCTCTACGAGACCTAACAAAAATAAGTGATGGGGTTCTCGTCTGGAGGCAGCTTGTACAAGCCCATTTCTCCTATTAGCACCACCTAAAACAGAACAAATTAACCAACTACTAACCATTAAAGTGGGGAGAGGATGTGGCGTAATGACCAGAGCTGCTGACTTTGGAGCTTGAGTCTCAGCATCGGCTCAACATCCTGTGAATCTAGGCAAATCACTTAATCTCCTGGTAAATGAATGAGTCCTTTACTGGTGCTCATGAAAAGCGCCAGTGTTGATTAAGTGCTGGCGCTGAGCACCAGAAACTACAGTTTCAAGTTAAGCTTTGGGTGGAGCCAGCTAATAGAACAGAAGTGTTCACATTTGTTCTTCGGGAGCAGGTGTTGGACAAATAGGAGTAGGGTATGGGTCTTGGAATGTGCTCTGCTACATAGACCTTCACACCCTCTATATTTGATTGTGTTTTCTACAAATGCTTCTAGAGTCTTTCAATCACAGTGCCTATGTCCAGATCCAGATATGCATGTTTTTGTAGTGAAAGATGTTATGGTCTAATGTGGTACATTTTTGGGCAATTGGAACATTTCACAGACCTATAGGTGTGCATCCTTCAAATAAGTCCATCGGGCCACCGTTCCACAAAAGCACATTGGTCCTTGAAGAAGGAACATAGAAGCGCTGCCCTGTGAGAAAGCGCTAATGGAGGGGAGTGATGCACCCCTATGCCTCTTACCGCCTCCACCAATGACCACTATGAGGATGTGAAGGGCAGTAGCAGAAACAGGGAAAGAGGATTGGGATAAGAGAGCAAACAGAGACACTAGATACCACCACCCAGACGCATCACTCTACTGGACAAGGACATTTGCAGGTCCAGTAGCTATCTAAAGGCCAAAGGAGATCTCTTAGTGATCTGCCTGGGAAGTTCTGCATCAATCCTTAACAGTGAAAGGACACACCATAACTGTACCTCTTTGTTCTGGTATGAAGCTGATATTCCGGAAACTGAAGCATAACAAGAGAGGAGTACCTATGTTATTTCTCCTCTATTGTTAATATAACTAATTCAAGCTCTACAACTATGCACTCTCTGATGAAGATAGGCTTAGTTTCTACTTGACTTTTGTGCAACTAAAAAAAATGATTAATTGGTGTTACTGTTCTGCAATTTCTACCATTTGAGATATAAATCACTTATATATCCTTTTCTAAGAACTCGCTGCACCTTACGCACAATAAACCCTAAGATCAAATGCAAACAATCCCTAACATATTAAACCATGCTTAAAGCCAAATGTTCAAAATAGTCAAATTGTGTTTCTCAACACAACTTGATTTTCAGGATAGTTCTCTGTATTCACAAAACTGTCCTCCATCAAAATCTCAAGGAAGCAAATGATCTTTGCAAAACTAAAACCTAACTCCAGGTAGGAAGATCCGGCCTGGTAGCAACACTGTAGCAGGACTGCATAGCAAAGATGCAAAGTTATAACGAATGACCTAAGATGGCCGACACATCTACTAAAAATGCGCGTGTTCAAAACCTACTGAGAAATGTAGTTTGTCGTCAGGGCACCATTACATAGTGCATTCTCCCAACCAGTGAGGCCTTATACCAGGCAGCGCTGACAGTCTGTGAAGACAGTGAGCCTTTTCTTCTCTGAAATTAACGTGACGTGAGTGGGTTTAGAGTATTGCATCACCACGCGTACAGAGCCGTATGTGGTAAGCGATGCTTCCCAACATGCCCCAAAGGACTGACTTGCAGGGTGGTACCAAATATTCTCTTAGCCTTTAGGCATGGGAGTCCTGCAGGCTCCATGACATGTGGGGCCCTCTGTCGTGTGCCAGATGCTGCAAGAAGTCATGGAGGTTGTAGGGGCCAGGTCTGCCCTATGGATGTCCTTTCCTTCTGGGCTGAGGATGTTGGAGAGTGTCTTTCAGTGCAAGTGGTGTGGGTAAACCCATGCACATCCTCATCAAATAGTATCTGTGGGGTGTAGACTCACCTGAAACTAATTAAAACCACTTTTCCAATTACTCTGCCAGGTGAGCAGCTCCATCAGGTTTGACATGGCTTTGTTGATGTCTGTGACTGTCAGACTCCTGGTCTTCAGTGACACATCAATGCTGGCCTTCTCAATCGCTCGACCCCTTAACCCCTTCCATGCTCATGACGAGCTCAGCTCGTCATGACCACATCCGTTTTCGTTGCTTTCCAGCACAGCAGGGGAAACTACCAAGCAGCGATGTGGTTAAATATTCCCCAATCCTGAACTATGGCAGGAAGCAAGTGAAAATAGTACATTTACCTGGTGAAAAACAACCAGTTGTAATGGGTAAGAAAACATCAAATTGCTTGCTCTCTAGCTCCTAATGTCCCCATCTTTTTTTAACATGTTCCATGTCTAAATTATTTTGCTTTCAGTATTCTTGAACAGCTTTCAAGTCTTGGGGAAGGGATGTAAATCAGTAGTTAATCCTCCACCTTGGCCTCCAGGTGTGCCTGGGAAGCTGCATCATCCTTCAGAGCAGAGCGGAACAGTCACCAGTTGAATCACGTCCAAGGTTACTTATGGTTTAATTCAGACAATGGTTTCTTTCAAGCGCTGGGTTCAGATTGTATGTACCTTTCTGAAAGCTACAGATTAGTAGGTACCTTTCTGAAACACCTGTGTTTTCTGCCAAGGTTTATTGTCCTAGTGTGCACCGGTCCAGAGCAGGCTAAATTGAGTATCGTTATGTGAATGAATTACGTTATTTATATTGCGTGAACAGCTACTCAAGTTGAGTGTCCCGGCGCTGCCACATGAGTAACATAGGGAGGAGGAGCGAGGACATTATTGACTGAAAAGATAGTTTTTTAGGGATTTGCGGATGGCAAATTGAGGGGCATATCATCAAGGACCGGCGATAATTATCGCGAATCGCACTTAGCGCAAAGATAATTATCGCCGGGTAACGTGGAATTTTATCGCTGAGATACCGTGCTATTAGCAACGCGTATCTCAAAAGCCATATAATTCCAAGCGCTAACTGCCAAATGTGAGATTATCGCTGGAAATCCAGGGATAATCTCACAAAGTTTGGCGATAGCTTGATGATAGGGCGAGGCATACTTAGCCATAATATCCACCTCGCACAGGATATCATGCCAAGTCAGTCTTGAAGCAGGCGTAAGGAAAGTAGCGGTAACCAAGGTTAGCGCTACTTTTCTTATCGCTATGCTTGTTAGCGTGCCCATTGATAATTGGAGAAATGTCGGTTAGCGACATTTCTCCAGTTATTTTGAGCAGGAACGCCCATTTTGCATTTCATTAGGTGGGCGTTACGGGAAAGGGCGCTAAGGCAAGGATTCACGCGATAGCGTGACCTTGCTGATATAGCGATATCATTATCACTTCTTTTCTGGCGAAAACAGCAGCAAAAGCGGCAGCAAAAGCGGTGATAATTTTTTATTGCTGCCTTGTTGATATGCCCCTAAATTCCTATGCTTCTATGCTGAATTGGGAGGCGGTTTCATTTTTTGGCGGTGCGTACTAGAAAAGAGGTCCCACCGCGTACATCTTGGTTTTTTGAAGCATGAGGCTTATTTGAGGTGAGTCTTACTGGACCGTGGTTGTCTTCTTGATTGGTCCTCTTTGATTCTTTTATTCAGATAAATAGGGCCAGCGTTTGAATGCCACAACTCTCACATTGTCTGCAATACTCCATGCATATGCTCTGGGTCACCCGCCATATCATGTTTGGAGCGTGTCTTCGAACCTCATGCACCATCTCCCATTTAGGACAAACTATATATCAGGGGCCCTTCCAGGCTTTCATAAAACACCAAGGGCCAGATGTAGGTAATCCCAGATTACCGATTCCTAAATACCGAATCATACCGATTCGGTATTTAAGAACTGGCAATCGGGATTTAGGTAATTTTACCGATTTTATTACCGAATCGGTATGATTCGATAATTACCGAATCGGTATTTACCGATTCGGTAATTGCCATTCATTCCTATGGGCCTGTAGGCCCATAGGAATTAATATAGGAATTAATGTCAATTACCGAATCGGTAAATACCGATTCGGTAATTGGGGGAAACATTGAAGGGTGGCAGGGTGTCACTTTGACACCCTGTTGCACCCCTCAATTGTGCAATTGTGCATGGGTGCACATGTTGCAGACATACATGCCCTTAGGGCATGTATGTCTGCAACATGGCACTGTTTAAAAAGCAAAAAAAAAATGCTTTTTAAAGGGTTTTCATTATTTACCGAATAACGAATTCTTAGACCCCTGTAGCACTGATTGCAGTGCTACCTATATGTCAAAATACAGAATCGGTAATTTTACCGATTCGGTATTTTACAGAATCGGTAAAATTACCGAATCTGTATTTTAACATGCCCCTACATCTCCATCTTCAAATACCGGTCGGTAACGGCCGAAATCGGCCGTTACCGACCGGTATTTGCCTTCCTACATCTGGCCCCAAATGTGTAGTCTAGAGGTGGGCGAGCCGCTGAAAGCTAGAGCCAGGCTCAAGCCTGAGGCCTGCCTCTGGCTCAGCTCGAAGTCCTGTTCGAACCTCGAGCCCATAACGAGCCGAGCTTTCATGTGGCTTTTGCCTTCCACCCTCCCTCTACCCTTGTGCACAAAGAGGTACTTTAAAAAAGCATTAACACTTGAGGTAAAAAAGGAGAGACAAATAAATGCTCATTTTGCGGCTGAATTGAACAAAGTGAAACTGAACAAGCATTGGAAATGCAATAGGTCTCGCATTAGAAAAGTTAGAACTATTGGTTTTGTAAATGACAATTTTTTTATGTGTTGGTCTTGAAAATAGCAAAATTAATAGCTTTGTCATTTACAATGCCAATACTTTTAACTTTTTCAAATGTGACACCTATAGCATTTGTAATGCAACATGTTTTGTATGTACTTGACTTCCATGTATTCATATAACAAATACAAATGGCTTTTAATTTTTTTAAATAATAATAATGATTGTGCAAGACTCATTGCAAACTGAACAGCAGTTGCATGGACAACCCCAAGTCCGTATCGAGATACGAAGGATAAAAGGCTATGCATGACTACACAACGAAATTGTGTTCTTTGTATCGACTCGGGAAGGATAAAAAGCAGACTCTGCAGTGCCGGGTTTCCAACCCTTGACTTGAAGGTGCCACTGTGAGGGTACATAGCCTCCTGAGCTGCCCACATATTCGAGGCAATGTGCACACAAATAGAGGAATAAACATTCGGATGGGTAAGAATGAATTCACAAATGAATGATTATACATTGGATGCCATCAGGGGATAAACAAGCACAAGTCTGCTTCCGAGTGAAGTGTTAATTCCTGAACCGTGGCTGATACAGTAATATTGCAAGAGGCACCTATTCATTAAGCTGCGGAGAAATAAGCGAGATCTAAACAATCAGTAGAAAATAAAAACAAGCATTGGCGGCCGAAAAAAAAAAATCGGTGCGAAATGAAGACAAGTCGGATGGGGTGGGGGGCGGGGGAGAAGGAAAGTGAGCAGCCTTTGATGAGCGAGTGGGGAGGGGGAAGGGGGGAGGAGAAACGAGAGACACAGCACGCAAAAAAAATCAGAGCGAAATGAAGACAAGTCGGATGGGGTGGGGGCGGGGGAGAAGGAGAGTGCGCAGCCTTTGATGAGCGAGTGGGGAAGGGGGTAGGAGAAACGAGAGACACGGCCTGGCGGCCGTGAAAGGGAAATCTTTGGGGAGGGGGAGGAGAAATGCGACACTGCCGAAAGCCTTTGATGCAGCAGGGGGCAGAGCGGATACCTTTCAACTGAAGCTGCTGGCGGCAGATGGCTGGCTTACATGTGCACGCGCATTTTAGGTCAATGCGCTTGCGCATTGAGCTTGCTTTTCACGGGCACTGCATGGAATCGCCCGATCGTTAAGCTCTGGTTAAGCCCCTATATTCTCGCAAGCTCAATGCGCAAGCGCATTGACAGGCGAGACCTAAAAACCTGGATAAATCGCTGCTTCCTGCTTATCCACACTGTGTGATCTTAGGCAAAGATTTTATTTCACGGATTCTTCTTTTTCTTCATTACGGCAAACAAAAGCACTTTAAAATAAGTGACTTCAGAATACCAACTTTATAAAAATCTATTCTTTTGATTTAATGCTATAATGTTGCTCTACCTATAAGACCCTGGGCCATATACAGGCTCACATAACAATGGTCTTGCCCCACAGTTCACTAATGGCTCTGTTGCCAGAGTGAGGATAGGAATGGTTCCAAGTTCATGTTTAAAAACTATCACTTTTAATAAGTACTTGTCAGTGTCGTTGTAGCGCCATAATCCTCGTAGGGAGAGGAGTGTACCCTGTCCAAAATGTACAAGCGGATTAGCTCTGGATGCCAGGATCTTTCTGCAGGCAAGCCCTGCAGCCACACTACAATAAACATGTCTTATAAAAGTTATTATCCTGCAGTTGGCGAAGAATGAAACCCACTCACTTTACTGTACAGGATGAAAAAACATTTACTAGAAAAGAAGCACAAAATCATCAATCTTCCTGCTAAAAAAATAGAAATTAGTGTCTTTGGCAGACTAATGGGGAACTGGATATTGAGCATTGCGTTAAAAAAATGGAATTCAGTGAGCCCGCCAGCGGAGATATTAATAAGATGTTCCAGAATTATCGCAGAAACGACTCTGTTAGTAAATGAGTTTATTGCTACAATCTCAACGTTGTCTCTGCACAGAAAACTGTGTGACCCTGGGCAAAACACATTATGCACAAATGTTGTTGGCCGGGTCCTAGTGTGTTTCTGCTCCTGTCTTGTGTCTCCAAAGCAGCTGGTGCTGGGTGTGAGCACCTCACACCATCCTGGTGTTGTCCCTGAAATCTCGCACTTGTAGCCTGACAGGCATCATAGGAGAAGCAAGACTACAAACTGCCTGTGTAAAAAGGTAAAACCAAGACAGGGTAAACGGTACAACTTGAAACCTCTGCTTCACTTCAAAGGGCTTCTAGACAGGGTTGGATTGGGATTGAAAATCGGCCCGGGCATGCCCCAAAAAAAAATCGGCCCACATTTGCCTAATCACTCCTCAAATCATTGCCTTGGTGTAATCTTATTAAAAAAACTTTAGGAGTTTTTTTGCACAATTGCACGCCTTCGTTTACAGTGGTGAAACAAGTGAGGCCACTTCTAGTCAGGCCCCCTGCCCCGCTCAGTAAGCACACATTAATGGGCCGGCCTGCAAGACAAAGGGAGTGACACCTCTGCCTGTTGCAAAACGGAGGTAATGAGCGCCCATCTGTACTTAGAAAGGCCACTCAGACACCCACTGGGCCACTGGCTGTATTCGTAAAATAGAGAAAGCGCCCAAATGGCCCCCAGACTGCTCAAAAAAGAGGCCCACAGCAGGAACTCGTACACCGGCCCCTTGGGCATTGCCCGAATGCCCGCATTACCAATCCGACGCTGCTTCTAGACCTTGAAACAGTTTTTAATTTGTAAAAAAAAGAAGTGCCAGGGCTCTCGTCAGGAGGCCACTACAGGTTGCACCCAACATTGCCCTGCTATGCTGCCAACGATAGTAACAACACAACTATTAACCACCACACTCCTACAAGTGTGACAATGCGGACTAATTCAGGCTTCAAAACTATATAAACTGCTTGGGCGGCAGGTAAAAGTCATCATTTTTATTGTTTATTGAATGAATAATTACCTATTGTTGTGGCCATCTCCAAATTAGCCAGACAGCGCCACCTTGTGGCTGATGCCACAAACGCTGGTGTGGAGAATTAAGTGCCGGTGCCGAGCACCGGAAACCACATGCTCAAATTAAGCACTGCCTTCAAAATACCTTTACATTAGTAAATGTACAGTGGAGCTGCGGATGTGATGACGTTCCCAAGCTTTATTAATTTGATCAAAACAGTTCCCATACTTTTTTATTTAATACACAATCATACCTGGACAGTTGAGTTGCTGCAGGTTGAAAAGGGAGAAGAAGCGTCTCCTCTCCCATGAAGTGAGAGAAAGGAGAGACAGCTAAAGGTGGAGGAGAGACCGCTAAAGGTGGAGGAGAGACCGCTAAAGGTGGAGGAGAGACAGCTAACGAAGAAACAAGCCTTTGCTCTAGGATGCCTAAAAGAAATGCAAATGTGTGCAGTTTGTTTATTGGCAAATCTGAAGGCTGCTTGGGAGTCAGTATAGATGTTAATTGCTTAATAGAAACTAGAATTTGCCTTTTTAAATCAAACCTATAAAAAAAATTGCAATAGGTACACTCTGCATCACTAAAAATACTTGAACGCACTCTAAAAATTTAAACATCTTTTTCACTTTTTGCAACAGCCTTTGTTCAACTTATCTTATACTGAGTGTCATACATGGTTTCAAACTAATAACTTACATAGTTTGCTGTGCTTTACGTCACACGCTTGGACTTTTAAGCACTTTAAAATGCGCGTCATTATTTAGCCAGGACACTAACCCGGATTCAAATCTGTGACCGTTCTTGGGTACACCCATATATATCAGAAGTGATGCATTAACCCTCTGAACTTTTTTACCAAAAAAATGCATTTCCTACAGATTCTTTTAAGTTCCTTGTGTTTTTCATTTGGGGTGTGTGCATTGCATTTTAGATGTGCTTACATGTAGGCCAAAGGCTAATAAAATCTTTACAGAATATTGTCTTCTTTTAGCCCCTTCTCTCACCCGAAACTTTTCAGACACTCACCCCCTGTCACAGATCTGGGTTGAATCCATCATCTTTCTTTAACTCACTTCACCACCTCAGTTCAGACCCAGCAATATGCAAATCAGTCTTGACCCTGTGCCTCATGGGAACAGGCCAGTTCAAACTGCAAAAGCCATGTCTTCAATGGACCGGAAATAAGCATCCTCCTGGGCCTGGGTAACACTCTTCATCAGCCAGGCTACCTTGAATCCAGTGGCAAAGTGAGCAAGGGACCTACGTCTGGGAATACCCTGCCAACTTAGGGCGAACAAAGCAAACACAAGGAGATGGACGGAGCACTGAAACTTTTCAGCCACTCACCCCCAGTCACAGATCTGGGTTGAATCCATCATCATTCTTTAGCTCACTTTGCCACCTCAGTTCAGACCCAGCCATATGCAAATCAGTCTTGACCCTGTGCCTCATGGGAACAGCCCAGCTCACTTTGCCACTGGATTCAAGCTAGCCTGGCTGATAAGAGCTACTAGCCCGAAACCGGTGCCAGGAGGCTTGTTTCCGGTCCAGGGAAGACATGGCTTGGCAGTTTGGGCTGGACTGTTCCCATGAAGCACAGGGTCAGACTGATTTGCATATAGCTCTGTCTGAACTAGGGTTGCAAAGCGAGCTAAAGAACAATGATGGATTCAACCCACTCCGTCCATCATCTCCTCGACCCCTGCATTGCCAGAAACCTTCAGACATTTCTGACTTTTTAGGCAGCACATTGACTGACTGAGTTATTTATAGAGCGCACTATTTTCGAGGCGTCTTGGCGCTAAATGGTGTGCAAGGACAACAACCAACAGCTACAGGGATGGGTTAAGAGCCATGTTTTCATTTCCTTAGTGGCATCTTTGAGTCCGCACTTACAGTGTCAAAAGCGGAACTACATGCCCCAGAATGCAACGTACTGTCCGTTGACTAGACAGGGGGTGGGGGGGCCGCAAAAGTGTCACACGTGGCAGAGCGCCACTTGGCAGCTATGCCAAATATTTGCTCCACAGGTTCCTGTTAACCTCCCTCCCTCTGAAAGCGTCCCCGTCAGTGGATAAGAGCCGAGGGGCTCTAGGACCTGCCGGAACGCCCTCCTCCCGGGCGTGTGTGTGAGAGCCTGCATGGGAGGGTTTCTGCTCTGACAGGCAGGTTCACCTCTGTGCATCGCCGCCCTCCGCTCTGCATCCTGGAAAACAGAAGCAACGCTGCCCTCCTGCCGCCAGCAGGCTCCGACGCACGGCTCCCGGCTGCACCTGCCGAAGGCACACACCCTGTGCTCTGGGGACGCGGGTGGCACAGGGGAGGCTCGCCTGGTTCACCAGCAGATCTTCCCTAGCAGCAGCCCCGGGCGCCCTCCATCACTTGATGCTGCTGAGAGCCACCTGTGGGCTGCATAGAGGGGCCGGAGAGCTGCCCGGGCGCGGGGGGCGCAGCCTCCTGGACCACAGCGGGTGAGGAGGAGAGAGCACGGAGCTCAGTGCCTGCCAAGCACGGAGGGTCGGATTAACCCCTGGCAGGGAGGTGCCAGGCTGCGGGAAGCTGCCGTCTAGCCTGGGGAGGAAGCAGCAGGTGCCGGCGCCCTCTTGGGTCCACCTTCACCCCATCTTTTGCAATCGGACCAAAGGAAGCAATTGGTGAGCCCGCCCTCTGCTCGGGATTTGGGGGGACTGATCCATGCTTTGGGGGACTTGTTTATGGAGCTTCAACATCTGATGATCTCGGCTCCCAGCTGCAGTTGACTTCACTTTTATTGCAATCTTTGCTGTAAGAAAATAATCGGTTAAAAAAAAACTAAAAAACAAGGTGCGCTGGGATTATTTGCGTTTTTGTTTAAAAGACTTCCAGGGGCCAGAGTGGCCCTTGTGTCCGGGAGGGCCAGGTTTGAGACCCTCCATTTGGGAGCTTTCGGCTGCCCCTTGACTCCCGTCTACATTCTTTGGAGCAGGTGAGGATTCGGAGCGCCGCCGCGTCGTGTGACCCTCTGCACCTCAGGATGACCCGGGAAAGCGTACAGATCCCCGATGACCGGGACTTCAGCAACTTCCGGACGGAGTGTCACTCGGAGGAGGGCTGGACCCAGACCTACCATAAGGGTGGGATCACGGTGTGGATTCAGATCCTGGAGGAGGAACGGTCCCTGCACAAGATCAAGGTAAGTGCCGGGGTGAGCCGGGATCTGGAGTCACGGTATGTGCGGCAGGGCCGAGGCGCGCTCTTTATTCTCCACTTCCATCTCCATGTCTTTCAATATTCACTGATCTTTAATTCTTTCAGCCTCTATTTCTCTTTCGATATTATTTCTTTTTAGCCCTTTCTTTCCTCTTCTCTTCTTGCTTTCGCTTTTTCCTTTTTACACAGTTTCTCTTTCTTTCTGCCTTTCCAAGTTGTCTTTACTACTTTCTCGCATTGTTCTACATGGCCCATAATGCAAACTCGTATTCGAAGCATCACAGGCTGTTTCCCAAGACGTGGGCAACTTGGCACTACCCACTCCCACTAGGAGAGTCTCTGTGGGGAAATCCCCCCCCCCCAAATACCTGAATTGGGAAAGATGAGAAATTCCAACATACATTCTAGACCCCCACCCCAACCCACAAGTGGTGCAGACGGAAGCAGGACCGCCCAATTGCATGTGCCAGCCGGGCCTGTGGCTCAGACCCTAAGATGGGCGCTGGAGTTCCCCTCAGCAGTCGCCATATGATGACTTAGTTTAAAAAAAAAAAAGTGTGAAGAGGGTGATAAATTTGGTTTCGCTCAGGGCGCTCTCTGATCAAAGGCCGGCTCAGGGCGAGAGAGGGTGTGTCTGCCATGTGGCCAATTTGTCATGCACAGGACACGCTCGAGCCAGGCCACGTGTGCGTGCGACAGGTCACGCATGCGTATACAACGTACAGGTGCGTCCCTGCTTCCTTCCTATAGTGGACACACCCAAGAATGGGCATGGCTAGTGCCAGGGCAATGCACTGACAACTCAAGGACGGTTAAAACAGATGTTGGATTTAACTAAGATTCTCGCGCGCCTACAAATCCCAGCATGCTCTTCAAGCTGGCATAAAACCAGGACTGTCTACAAACCTTGACATGGCCCACTTGATAGTCCAAGTTAAGAGGGAGCGTTGCATTTGAGAATGACGTGTTGCTTTGAAGTTAACCAACATATTTCTACATTTGCTTTCTTTTCAAGTTCTTTTGGTGCCCATGAAGGGTGTGAATGGTTACTCTAGTATTCTTTTTCCATTGCACACTGGGCTGCCATTCACTAAGGTTCTCAGCTGACTTGTCACCGAGGACAGGCTGCTCTCTTCCGGCCTTCTCTCTTACAGCTGTGTCTATTGGAGCAGGCTCAAGGCTGATTTGCATATGGGTGGATCTAATCTGAGGTGGAAAAAAAGAACAGTGGGCTGGAAATGCTACCCGAGCGATTTCCAGTGGTTAAACAAACTGGAACCATTACTCACCTCACATTTTGTGTGTTTGCTTTTCTTTTGCAAAACATCGTTTTCAGGTGGGTTAGTTCAAATGGACCCACTGACGTGTAAACAGGACTACAACTCCCAGAATGCATAAGGTTGCTAAACGAAAATCTAGGACTGGTGCCTTGGCAACTAGAGTCACCGGGTAACCTACCAATCTATGTTGGCATCACACTGGCTATTAACCTCTGGCTTTCGTTTAGAAAATCCATTCGTACTTAGTCTTTGTTTGTGGCAATGGAATCACTTGAATTAACACACTAGAGTATAATGATTAGTAAAGAAAAAAGTGGGGTCCTGCTGGCCTTGAGCCAAGTGGAGACCCAAGACTGGCGCTCTCATTAAGGGTCAGTAAGATTACTATCCTTGAGGGATTTGGCATTGCCTCTGCACCTTATGTTACAGACCTGATTTTACTTCATACATGTCTGAACCTGTAAAACTGCCTAATGCTTAATTTGAGCCAGTGGTTTCCGGTACTCAGCACCAGCACTTCATTGTCAACACCAGCACTTATGACAGTCTGCCACATGGTGGTGCTGTTTGTCCGATTTTGAGAGGAGCACAGCAACGGTGGTTTAATAATTAAATATACATTAAAATCACTAATACTGGCCACCCAAACCTATAGGAGTAGCTCGGGCGACATGCCGGTCATTAATAATGTATATTTAAAGTCTGACTTGTCGCACTTGTGGTGAGTGTGATGGTTAGTTGTGATAGTACCTTCAACGGCAGCACTAGTGGGGACAAGCTGCAGTGGCCTTCTGACAAGGGCTCTGGCACTTTTTTTTTTTTTTTACAAGTTAAGTACTGGAACCGCCCCTTGTCTAATGACGTTTTTCACCTGATTAGAGCAGGTGTAGTGTCCCTTGAAACACCCAATGAAAAGGACCCTAATTTCGGGTCTCCCATGTTCCTCTTCATAGTGGAGACGGTAATTTACTTGGCCAGATTCTAAACTGGCCGTGGTGGCGGCTCCTTTGAAGGCACAGAGACGTCCACCCTGCCAGTGGATATGGCAGCGGGTAGTCCGCCAGGGGAGTGGTGGTTATTACCAGCTGCCCGCACAGCTCTAAATCAGGGCCATAATTTCCACTGCAGTGAAATAGTTTGGGGGAGGGGCTAATGAACTTACACATGAGGGCAGGTGTCTTGTGAGTTGGTGCATGCATGTTTGTCAACCTCAAGGCAGTTTTTCTTCTTTTTATCAGGTATTTGATTTTTAGCATGAACCTAACTGCAAGGAACCAGTGCCCGGCGCGACAATCATTTTTGGCGCCCCCACACCCTATGACCGCCTCCTCGGATTCTCTTACTACCACTGATCAAAAGTGTCCCTCTTCTCTGCAATAATAAGCTACTGCTAAACAGAGCCCCCCCCCCCCCCCCCCTTGAGGTCAGCGCCCCCTCCACAGGTCAACGCCCTGTGCGGTCGCACCAGTCGCACTGCCCTAAAGCTGGCCTAGACCAGTGCTATGCTAATTATCCGCAGACTCCTGTGATTTAGCTGTTCCCCACTTCCTCACGTCATTCTGGTTTTTGGACTCCACCACAGAAAATACTGTTTCTGAACCTGCACCTCTTGAGGCATGGTATGCTCCCGCTGTAATAAAAATGTTCTCTGTGTCACTCTACTGTTCCTTGCAGTTGGGTGCAGAGAGATCTTTGTGCCCATCAAGTTTCATGCAGCTGCTCAGCAAACTTTTCTTTTTTACAAAAAGAAACTCCCAAAGTGGGAGTGTGTGTTTGTAAAACGAAATACCAATTACCCTGACACCCTCACACTTTTCTCCCAGGGGTCATTATTCATTTTTTCTGCTCGACAGTGCCAGGCCTTCCCTGCTGGTCCTGAACAGAAAAAAGTACAAAAGATTGTTCTCTCTAAATAGGGAAGGCAGTCTGATGTACCTACACGAACGGACCCAAGTGCTTTGGGCAGTCTCAGAAACGCCAGCTGGGGCGCCGCCAACTGTAACTTGGAGGTCCGCCCGCCCGCCTCTAAATAAAGCGCGTGCACCGTCAATTTGGCTGACGTTTGCGACAGAGTACCCTGTCTGCCAAACTCTAAATAACTCACATGACCACAAAGTTGTTACACTCAGACTACTGCATCAGACACTCAACTTTGTGAATTATGTCATCGGAAACTGTGAACTGCCTGTGGCACAGTTTCTAAAACATGCCCCCAACTCCCCTAACTTCTGCTAGGGCTCCTCCTGTACAACTCTCAATCATCAGCTAAACTTGTAGGACCTAAACAATTTTAGCTACTTTTTGAAATATTTCCATCCTGCTCTTTGACATCCTTCACAACCATAAAGTCCACCCTCCCAATGCCCGTTATCCAGCCCTGCAAACCCCGCTTGACGCACCATCTTTAATTAGTTGGGCTCACTGTGGAAACTGGTTTCTAAGTTGTTGACTTGCACCCACTGAATCTCCCTGACTAAGCTCTTCCCTGAGTGTATTTTACACACACACACACACATATATATATATATATATATATATATATATATATATATATATATTTGTTTTTTTTGGGGGGGCTTGAAACTAGCGGGCTTCCTGCCTCGCTTTTTTTTTGATGCGTATCCCTTTAACAGTGTCGGCTAGCAGTTGCCGCCAGTCACAAGCCGCGCAGTCTCATAGGTGACGCAGAGTATTTCAGCGGGTGACAGTGAAGGGCTTTATTCGCTGCCCGCTCAAGCCTGAACGTCACTCCGCTCGGCTGAGAGCTAATGTACCTCTCGTTTTGACGGGGACTGTCTGCCAGTAGGAGTCCATCAGCTACACTAGAGCCACCGGGATTTTTTTTCTGCTGAATGTTTTATGTGCTTGTCGGCTTCGAGTTTTGACACTGGGTACATGAATCGTTGGCAGTGCTTAATTTGTGCCAGTGGTTACAGGTGTTTGGTATGAATGAATGAATGAACAGGCATTTGCAACTCCAAGGAGTGTCCTGCGCTCTGCACCTCTACCCACAAATGGAAGGCATCAGCACTTCTTTTTTGGGGTTGGGACCTATTTTTTACCATCAGACGAGGACTCAGCGCAAGAAAGAGAAAGGCAGAAATGGGAGCAAGGAGGTGGAAGAGAAAGATAGGAAAATAGGGACAAAGTGAGCAAGACGGGATGAAAATCAACCTGCAAGAGTGAGATAAAGAGGCAGGGAGCGTCTGCTGGTGGAAGAACGAGACATGAGGTGGAATCAAGACTAGATAAACTTCATATTCGACAGCACCGTTAGCGGACTCCTTAAAAACACTTAGGACCTTGGCACTTTTTTATTTTTTACAAATTAAGCACTGCCTTACTGTTTTCCAGACTAATTAAATCCCACTGCATGGAATATGTTGTCCTGAAGCAAAACAAACCTAACAGGCGAGTGTGAAATGCTGTTAGGATTAGCAAAGGCATTTGACTAACGAGGAGCTAGTCTGTGCTTCTTAGGCCCAGTTTTAAGCACTGTGAAGGTGGGAGTGTCTTAGTTGGGGGGGCTGGAGGGGTGTCCAGAATTTGGGGGCATTGCTCGAGAAAGCCTAGTCCATGCCTATGTTTTTGCTTCCTCCTCTGTCTGGTGGCCAAAGAAGCTGTGTGTAAAGCCTGCCACAGGATGCAGCTGGTCTTCTATCTATTTCCAGACAGTTTCCAGATGTTAGTATTGTAGTGAGGCTGTTACATTGTCTAGTCTAGTCGGGCGTACAGTGGAGGGTCGCTTTTAATAGAGACAGCAAATCTGACTTTTGTTTAAAAGGTGGGGGTACCCAGGCAGTGGTCTGGGAAATTATTATTTACGTTTTTTTAGAGTTTTATATTGCGGGTACTAGACCCGAGATATAGGTTTTCAGAGCGCTTTACATGAGCACCAGTTTCGTTCCATGAGGACACATTCATTTTTGTTAGGCACGTCGGGGAGATAAAGTGATTTGCCCAGAATCACAGGATATTGAGCGTCGTTGTCGAGACTCGAACCTGGTTCCCCAGCTTCGACTGCTTTATCCATAAGGCTACATCCTCTCCCCGTTTCAACACAAATTAGCTAACCAATCAGTTGATAGTATTTGTTTGGGTTCACACAAGCCTTATCAAATGCACTGCACTCACTGATTTTGGAAGCCAATGCAGATGTGCACGGATCAGGCACAAAAGGTGCATAACATGCACAGATGTGCTAAGCGTACATCATCACGCTGTTGAAGAATTCCACCCATAGGAGCTCTTCCCTGGGCCTAAGCCTGGCAGACGTTTCCATAATGGATGGACCTGAAATGCCTCAAATTCAATGCACGGAATATAGGGGTTTTGACCCTGGGCAAATAGTCAAACATCTGGTCTACTGCATGGTGGCCTACGGAGCTGGGCCCAGTCCCCCATCCATTGGCTTTTGGGTGGATGAAAAGCTGCCTTTTGACAGTCAAATCTCTGCAGTTGCTGGAAGATGCTTCGGCCTTCTCAAAATGCTGAGGAATATTTGGTGTTTCCTACCAGAGTCGGCTAGAAAGACAATAGTACAGGCCTCGATTGTGTCGAGGCTTGACTACTGCAATTTTTTATATTGTGGAGTCTCACAGGGTAGGATGAAGAGACTGCAGAGAGTGCAGAACACGGCGGCCCGGCTCCTACTGAATCTGCAGCGGTGTGCGTCCATGGGGGCTGCACTCAAGCAGCTTCATTGGCTGCCAGTGAGGCAGAGATCCTCCTTGAAAGCTTTGTGTTGTTGCTACAAAGCTCCGAATAACAAAGGCCCAGGTTACTTGAACTCGTTGGTTAGACCTTACGTACCGCAGAGGAATTTACGGGGAGCTGGCGCTGCGGCCTGGGCGACTGACGTTGGAATCTGGGGCTCACGGTTCAATCCCCGGCGCCGGCGGCAGATTAGCCCAGCACCATGTGACTCTGGGCAATAGCTTGCTTAATCTTCCCGACGGCCCCTAGCGCCTAGAGACCCTTACGGGTGATTGTTCGCGCTTTACAAATGTGGATTATTATCATTAAGTTCGGCAGGAGAAAGGTTGGCTATTGTTCCCAGAGTCATTCGTTTTGTTACCAAGCGCCAAAACTGTGGAATGAGCGTCTCCAACACTTCGGCTGGCCCAGTTGAAATGCCTTTTAAGGAAGAATATTAAAACCTCTTTTTTTACGTTGGGAAGTAAGGGGGCTTAAAACTGTAGGGGCCTGTGTTTGACCTCATGGTCACAGGTTAAAATCTTGGTGGGTCCACTCAGACTTTCATCCTTCTGAGGTCGATAAAATTAGTACCATTGAGGTTGATAACAGTAAACATCTGTTATTCGGTGCCAAGATGCCCTTGGGTGAACGTGCGCTTTACAAATGACCTGTACCTAGCGCTGGGACACCTCATATGAGGTAGCTGTGTGCTCTAGAAATTGCATTATTATTATTAATTTATGCAGGATATGTGTAAGAAGGAAAGGCATGTGTGGGATTCTTGTTGGAAAAGGAAACAACTGAAACAGTCTAAAAGTTATTTACTTTTCCATTTCCTGCACCTGCATACTTTATACAAATGTAGGTTCAGGGATGTGACTACCATTCATTTCTGCACATACATTAAGATATATACTCTTGCGCATAAGGAACTACCCCTACACTTGTAAATTAAATGTAAATTCTTATTGTGTACTTTGTATGGTAAACGCATCCTTTTCCATTCTGTACACGTACAGTCTGTTCCGCTAGCCCACTCTTTTCCTATTTTGTCTGGGGAGGTTGGAGAAAAGAATAGCTGCAATAGGGGGTCCTCTTCGGTTTAAGCCAACCATAATGCCTTTTGGGCCAGATAGGTCCCAGGGATTGTAATTTTTCCACCATTGTATATTTCATACTGGGCTAAAGTGGCAGAATTACCCATATTTCTCCACAAATATACATTATTCAAATGATACAATGAACCTCAGATGAATAAAAATACACCTGACCTTACTTTCTCGTAAAACAATTTGATGACTCCTTCCAAAGTGTCTTGAACTTTAGGTTTCATCAGTCCCTTTAGCACTGCACCATCATCCATTCAGAACCCACCATCAATTAGGAACCCCTCCTCAAAATCTCATGTTGTAAATGGGCTAGCGTCCCTGCCCTGATGCAGGTTCCTACAAAATAAAGGAAGCCGCAACATGTTGAGGCATCTTCAGGCACCATTGTGCATCAGTCATCTGTTTATTTTAAATAAATTGGAGATCTAGTGTTGAACATCATTATTTATTTATTTTTCCAGCACAAATTGTAATAGATTTTTTTTGTAATCAATGATTTGAGGATTTCTTTATTGTTTCCATTGGTATCAGTGGTTGAATGTAGTAGGATACATATATCTTGTACCAAAATAATATGTGGAGGCATGATTTGAGATAATATGTAGACACGTTGTCCCCACACCTTCAAGTCTGCTAGTATATTTACTTCATTGGAAAACTACAAAGAATCCCCACCCCTTTGCACTTGTTGAACCCATCATCTAGTGGTAGTTTGCAACTGCGTCACCAAGCAACTATGTGCTCGAAGTTTTTGCGTGCAGAACATATGCATCAAGATAGCAAGAGGCTCAAACATAAATGTTTTCTTTGTTTGACAACTTAATGAGAAACATAGAAGATTAAAATATGCTAATAGGACGAAAACTTTGAAGAGGATAGGTGTGCCCACCTTAAGTACAGGAGGGTGGATCCATGCCGGATTTTCAGGATTACAGATGATTATGAAAATTACTTCCATGTAGATTCACTGTTTGTAAGTGTATAATTTCTGGATGCACTTAAAGTCTGCCATATTCTAAACCTGGTTTAGGAGTATTTTGTCCAAATAGGATAGTGGGACTAGACTTCAAGAGACACTCACTAGAGGAGAGGTGGGTGTGGGCAGGTGCTGGGAGTGGGTAGCATTGGAAAAAGAAGGGCTATACTGAGGGCGAGGCAGGTGTAGGTAGACATTGGAAAAAGCTAAGCTGCAATTACAGGACACGAGTTTGGACGGAATACATGGGTGGACGGTGTACACTTGCTATTTTTACAGGGTGGACACCACCCTAGCCGCCAAAAATTTGGAAGGCTGTGTAAGGATCACACACATGGAACTAGCGAAGCTTGAGAACCGTTTCTCAGCATGCCAGTGCTTAATTTGAGCCTGTGGTTTCCGGTGCTCGGCACCGGCATTTAATTGCCAACACTGGTGCTTGTGACGGCATGCCACAAGGTGGCGCTATCTGGCAAATTTTGAGATAACCACAACATCAGTTAATTATTCATTCAAAATACATTAAAATGACTATTATCTGCCACCCAAGCCATTCTTATAGCTTTGGGGGCCTGAAATAGTCCGAATTGTCACACTTGTAGAAGTGCAATGGTTAGCCGTTGTGTTGTTACTATTATTGACAACATGGTGGGGAAATGTGTGGTGCAAGCTGCAGTAGGCTCCTGGTGTGAGCATTGGCTCCTGCTTTTTTTTTTTTTTTACAAATTAAGCACTGCAGCATGCCCAGTGCCGGAAGAAAGTAGACAAAGTAGTCTGCCCTACGATTCTCCCAGAATGCAACACGCTTGGAATCTGGAAGCTCAACATTCGTTGCACACCATTTAAAAGTGTGAGCAGACAGAATGTTGATCTTTTTGTTTCTAAACCTCTACGTCTGCCTTAGCTCACCCGCGTCTTGCATTCCGTTGGCGCTGGAGCGCATGCTGCGCAATGACGGAAATAGGAACAAAGAAACGCAACAGAGATTTTAGGGGGGGAGGAGTCGGCTGTATTCAGGTATTCATTCCAGCTCTTGGAAAGTACTAGTGCCCCAGCCTGACTTCACCCCATCCCACGGCAAAAGCAAGGGCGTAGCTTCAGGGGGTGTTTGGGGTGTTACACCCCCTAATAAATGTATGTTTTGATAAATAATTGGGTACATGTGCTTTCAGTCGGATCTGAGGGGTGTCTGTTGGATTTCACCAGGAATTTTTACATACACAGATAAAAAAGCACACACATTTTCTCCCTCTCTGTTTTGAAAGTCCTCGAAAATGTTGGTTATTTTACAAAATATTGACTTTTCTCTCACATAGTAGTCGTACAAATCTGCATTCCTCTCCCTTTCCAGTGCTTCTCGCACCCACCTTGCTTGTTGTATAATGTATTTTAACGTTATATGCCAGCATGATTGTTGGAAAATCTGAAGCTCACCCACCCCTGAGTCTTATTGGACAGGCTCCGCCCCTGTGCAAAAGAATGACTGCATCTTATCTTTAGAGTAAATGCTGCCCCTGTGATGCAGCTTCTGCTTGGCATGTGGCCTAATTTCAAGGAAATGTTTCTGACTCCTAAGCCTGGGCCCAAGGGTACCATTACAATCACTCAGGCCCCAGCCTTGCTTTCAAACACTAGCTCCTTTAGAAGTGGGCGGGCAAACAAATTAGCAGGGAGAGCCCATGCATGAGCTGAGCCATGAAACTGGCATGTAATTATTACAACAAAATATGTGAATCTCTTTACAATTCAAAAATGTATTTAGTTAAAATGCAGACATTTTTCACCATAGTTTTTTTTTTTTTAGAGAACATTACTGTATTGACCGACCTTTATTACAAGTGATAGCTTAAATTTAGTGTGAATTTAGAAACATTCATGCCCTCTAACCCTAACAACAATGCTAGTAATGAGCTAAGATGCAAGCCAATCGTCATGTGCACTCTATTTGTGGCCTAGATTCTTATTGCATATGGAACAACCTTGTGGTCTATTAAGTCAAACACAAGAGCAAGATTTGCCTACGATCACACAATTTGTTCAGGCAGGGATGCAAGAATTGATTCCAGGTTTTCTCCTTTGCCATAGTGTAATTCTGCCACCTGATGAACATCTCTTATTTCTTCTGTTTTACACTAAAGGTTAATGTGTGGTCTTTAATTCATGGTACAGGAGGCTTGAGCGTGGGGGGGGCATGCAGAAGCCATATTCAAGTTAATTGCCATGTGTACTATGTGGCCTAGATTTTACTATACATGGAGCAACATTATAGTCCACACAAATAAGAGAGATGTTTGACTAGGATCACACAATTTGGTCAAGTTGGGAAGCTGGGATTGATCACAGGCTTCTGCATTCACATTGTGCAAAAGTTGGGAAGCTGGGATTGATCACAGGTTTTCTGCTTTTACATTGTGCAACTCTTCCATTAGACTGGCTTCTTTTTACTTCTCCTGTTTTACATCAACGGGTAAAGCTTTGTATTTTTAATCCTTGCAACATGAGGTTGGAGCATGGGTGGCAGGCAGAACCCACGTGAAAATCAATTTTCATGTGCACCCTTCATGTGGCCTAGATTCTTATTATATATGGAGCAACATTCCGGTCTATTAAATCAAACAAAATTATCTGTCTAGGATCACCACTCCTAGCTAAGCCCCAGTTCAGCTTTGACTTATTCCTGTATGTTTGTGAAAGATGACAGACCGAAGTAGGTTTACATCAATCGATCCATCAGCCATTTGTTAAAGCGCGCTAGTCACCCGTAGGGGGTCTCAGGGTGCTTGGGGGGGGGGGGGAAAGGGTGCTGCTCCCGGTCTATCAGGGAGGGGGTCCTTCGAAGAGCCAGGTTTTGAGGTTTCTTGCGAAGATGGGGAGCAATGTTGTCTATCTGAAGTGTAGCGGAAGGGCGTTCCAGGCCCTGTCTCCGAGGAAGGAGAAGGAGCGGACTCCCAACCTGGTTTTTCTGGTGCGTGGGACCACGGTATAGGAGAGCTGGGATGAGCGTAGGGTCCTTTGGGGTGCGTGGTATTTGAGTCTGCTGTTCAGGTATGCTGGTCCGGTGTCATGAAGGGCCTTGTTTCAATCTGAACCGATGGGTTCATGTTTGGTCAGTTCCGCAGATTGATGCACGCTTATTTGCCAACTCGTAGAAATCACATGCTCAGTTCTTCTCTCATCCATGCTGGAACTGTGTATTTTTCCCCTCAAATAAGGGCTGTTTTGCATAATCCTGCTGGCTCCTCCATGACCCAAATATTTCAGTTTTTGTGCAGAAGTATCTAAATCTGTCAGAACACAACAATAATGGTTTCTGAACACTTGAAAGTATCTGCTTTATTTACTAGATTCCAAACACTAAATTTTTGTAGAGTTGCTTTTTGCAAAAGGAAGACAAGTTGCTTTTTATAGCTCAGGAAATTCTGGAACACGGATATGGTCACACAGTGTAGTTGTGCTGTTATGATGCTCTTAGGTCTGGCAGGCTGATGTAATTCAGAGTTATGTATGAGAAGACATATTATGTGTCCTTACAAAGGGCTGATTCCATCAGTAAGAAGTTACAGTGGCTAGTCGAGCCCATAGGTCAGAGTTACTGTAAATAAGTAGGCCGCCTTCTGGGTGCCATGTTGGAAGTGTAACATGTCTAAGATGTGCAAAGTTCTGATTAGCGAGTGTAGTCTAATGTAGATTCCGATGACGCCGTAGTTTGTGGTATCGCTCACTGTTTCTACATCTCCACACTAGTGTAGATTTTCTATGCAAACTAGATGTAATTCATTGTGAATACCAACTTCTTGTAGGTGGAAATTAGGACTAGAATTGCTTGTGCCCTTTTCTTGTACGATAACTTTATCACCATGTTCTTCTTATTCTTGACACTAGGCAGCTTATACTTATTGTTATAGGAGCTGATAACACTTACTATAAAATTACGGTCTATTCTTTGTGTGAGTATTGTGGTGGTACTGATGATTCCAGGGTGAGTAGTGGGCGGAAATTACCCCTCACCTTTTTCCTTGACTTGGCTGAATTGACAAGGGAGTTTCAGAGTGCACTAAGCCCTCACATTTGAAATGTCTTGTGAAACATGTTACTTTGCAACAAGTGCTTTCAGAATATTGTATAGGGGTGTACAGTGATGGTGCCAGTGTAATGCTTGGGTGAAACTATAGTGTTTTGGAGAGGCTAGGTTCAAAACACCCAAGCATTGTGAAATGATACTGCTTATGCCACCTGATCAGCCTCCGTGTATCAGGCATAGTGATACTGTGTCTGGCTTTAAGCTCCTCAAGCAATTTAAAAAACAAAACAAAAAACTTTATGCTGTGTACCACTAGCCTCACATAAAAATTGGGGACTCTCTGAATGTGCAAAAGAGTTGGAATTTGTAATTCTCAAAATTGGGCAAGTATTTTCTATTTGGTTGATTGGCTCTGGCAAAAGGGCAGTTCTAACACCATGGGAGTCATGCCCAGCCTTTCTCAAAAAAGAATTCAATCAAGCTTGAGCCCTTCTCGTGATGCCAAACATCATTCTACTTTCAGGGGTCTGATTAACCTCCTGACATCAATCTAGCGGGTGTTTCTGATGCTGTTCATGAAATCGAGACACTTCAGGAGCACTGCAAAGCCATCAAGTAATGCTTCACGAGATTACCAGCTTATCAATCATGCAGTAAGAACAATTGAGAAGCTTAAGGAGTTCCCAGGGAGGCACAAAAATGAAGCTGAACAAGTCACTGAAAGTTGCTTCTTTAAAGGAGTGCCAATCAGCAGACACAAATCACCTGGTCGGGTAAAAATAGATCAATATTATCAATCCACACAGGAGGTCAAACAACATTGAGAGCCCGCTGCGTGAAGGAGACGAGAAACTGCAAAAGTTGTGCAGGAGATTGTCTCTTAATTATAAACTCCTATCAGAGGGTTTTCGAGGCCATATTGACAGTGGTTGGAATGAGATGCAATATCATCGGCAACTTGATTTGAGGGCAATAAATACACTACCATTGACTTCCAGTGACTGCAATAGGTTTTTCGGCGTCATGAACTTGATGCCACCGGTACAAAACTGTCTTGGTATTGCACGTCATGCGGATGATACTCAGTCTAGGAAGGTAAATCCTACTGCCCATCACAACTAAAGGTTTACAGATGCATGGGGTATTTTTAAACTATTTTGTTACCCACCTGGTAGAGAAGATAGAGATTCAATCATGTAAACGGTCTCACTAATTACTCACTTTTTATGGTTAAACGTCCTGGGGCATTAAGGCATGGTCCATGATTTCTGAATTAATGTGTGCAGATTACCCAGTTACAACTCTTTATTTCATAGGGAATATTGTTTGTCATGCTCAGAGCCCCAAAAGTAGTGCTTTCATTTTAATGTAAATTTTTTTTTTATAATGGTCAAAATGTGCTAACATTTTCAGTGTATATAATGTTAGTGCGTTAGGTAGGGTAATACATTTTATAGTTTTGATATTCACAATTGCATCTCTAGCCTTTATAATGCAGTGGCAAGTTTAGTATGCGTAAATTGGTAGCACCTAGTGACTTGCATACAAGTTACAACCTTATTTACTAATCAGCGTTCACTTGTTATATTTCATAATGCGCTCAGATCTACTTATGATAAACTTGCTAAACATGTGTGTGAGGTTTTAAGATCTCATGTAACTTCTTGTGATGGCAATTCCTGTGAGGCCACATCCTGTGATGTCACACGCCATGATGTTATACACCGTGATGTCACGCACAGTTATATCACTTGTTTACTGCTTAACTTGGTTAGCACCCCTACTTCTTTTTTTTTTTTTTTTTTTTTTAAGCCATTGTGCTTGGTTTATCAGGATACAGAGACAAAATAGCCAGAATGGGTGAAATTGAAACACCCACATTAGGCAACTTGAGATCTGCTGTTGGGTGCTTTTAAATCTGTGACTAAGACCAGGGTTGGGCAGGGACAGAAAATTGGCCCGGGCACCAAAATCAAAGTTGCTCTCATTAGTGAATTAAATAGCTAATAAAAATGGCACACACTTTCAAATCAGGGCAGTTTTGAAAATGTAGCTGTATAGGTGTTTTGCAAGGTATGGGAGAGTGCATACACTTCTGCTTGCTGCATGCAATGTTTGCTTTAATATCAGGGACATCAAAAGTAAAAACCGTCCCAGCAGACATTTAAACCGGCCCACACAATACCCTGTCAGACCAGCCCAATAAGCACTGCCTGATCTGCCAGTCCGACTCTGACTCAGACACATGGTCACATGACGGTGATCTTTTAGTTATCTGTGAGCTAAGAACAATACCTTGGTTAATTCAAAGTTGACTTTGGAAAGTGTCCACAATTACAAATAACACGAATTGAACAAAATGTTCTGGTTGTGAACTGGTGTTCAGAGTCACAGACACTGAAACTGCTGGTGTCTATCAATCTCTAGTGTAAAACAGGAGTGAATCTGTCAGTAACCTGGAAAGGCCTGGCTTCAAACCACAGGAGGGGCTGTCTCGCACTTTCAGCCTTCCAGGTTCGATGAAGAGCTCCATTCAGTTATCGCTACAAGTTACGGGTCAAATCAAGACTACTAGATGCGCTGTGAATGCAGAGATCTGGGGGTAGTTTCACTCGGAGACTCCGTTAGCTGAAAAAAGGTGGGGGCTTCTGGTGAAATGCCTGGCTGAGGAGTCCCCAGAGGAATCTGGACTGGCATTACTGATTCCTAAGGACATCCTCAGAGTCCCATTTGTAATCCCTGGTAATTTCTACCTCCTTCCTGGCCCATACACAACTAATGTCCCCAGTTTCTGTAAATGCAGGGTGTACTATTTATAAGGGCCGAAAATGTGGTACTAGTTAGGAGGCCTGTAGCAGAGGGTTTCAGGAGGGAAGAATCCATGCCAGGATGTCTAGAAACCCACTTGTTCTTTAGATTATTTCACTTTAGATTTACTTTTTGTAAATTAATCTCATGCAGGTATATTTAAAATATAGTCTGGGCGAGGCCTGCCTACTCCCACAACTCTTAGTCATAGCACCAGCGATTGTAACCGCCAGGATATCATTTAACGAATATAACAGAGGGATAGTCCAGTTCACTTATTACTCCTACATGTAATTATAAGTATACTAATGCATTATTAGGTCTAAAGATTACCATGACCTGAGATCTGACGGTGTCTCCAGCTGGAAAGAGAAGCCTGTTTACTGGCTGCATTGCGCTTCCCCCTTGCACACCTGCTAAGAGGGTTGTACACTGGCCCTGAAAGCTTCACCCTTTTGTCCTTTCTCACTGCTTCGCAAAGTGCCTAGAATTGGTCCCATGAGCCTCAAGGCGCCTCGGTGCACGCTTAAAAGTAAGGCCTTGTGCAGTCCGTTGACTGTCTGGATGGGCCACATATTATCGTCATTGGCATCCTTTCCCACCCCTCCAACAGAACATACATGCCAATAAATAAGCACACAACACACATTTTTTTTGGGTAAAGTTGCTGCAGGTTTATTACATACACCGTTATGTAATAGGTGGGTTATCTTACGGGCGATCCACAGGCAGGCAACCAACTGGGCCGCCTGCCCGCCTGATGAGCCAGGCAGCACCGGGGCGACCCCCACCTGTGCTGCCCTTACTGGTGATCCTCTTCCCGGATCACATGACACTTAGTACCTTCTTACTCACGCCCCTTTCAGGGTGGAGCGTAGCATAGCAAACCCCCCGGTTGTTCAGGCTCACAACCGCCCGAAGGACTAGCGGGGCGCCGACGTGGTTTTCCAGGACCCTCCCATGAGGCTCCTAGGATTTTGCTCTGGCACCCACCATGGTGCCGTGCAGAGGTACCCTTCCGTCCCCCTTTGCTTCCAGATCGCCCTGTAACTCTGCCACATCTCTGGAAGTGGCCACCGTCGCCGCCAGAGTCCCCCTAAAAACAGCTATAGTCTTACCCGCAATCTCTCCTGTCTAGAGCCTCCTGCAAATCTAGATGAAAGAGAACCATCCGGACTGGGTGTAGATGACCCCCTCTATATCCCAATAGCCCTTGAAGTTAGCTTGGATCAGCTAGTGTCTGAAGAAACAACAGGCCCTTTTGGCCTGTGAAGTTGTGCCAAGAACTATTCACCCCACGCGGGAAAGTTCAATTGCGCCACCTGACTCAGCCCGTGCCAACTCTGGGCAGAACTGTTTCAGACACCCTGGCTCACAATGCCCCATCTATTTAGGTGAAGGCTTTGGGTGAAATGCCACGCTGAGGAGTCTCCAGAGGAATCTGGACTGGCATTACTGATTCCTAAGGACATCCTCAGAGTCCCATTTGTAATCCCTGGTAATTTCTACCTCCTTCCTGGCCCATACACAACTAATGTCCCCAGTTTCTGTAAATGCAGGGTGTACTATTTATAAGGGCCGAAAATGTGGTACGAGTAATGAGGCCTGTAGCAGAGGGTTTCAGGAGGGAAGAATCCATGCCAGGATGTCTAGAAACCCACTTGTTCTTTAGATTATTTCACTTTAGATTTACTTTTTGTAAATTAATCTCATGCGGGTATATTAAAAATGTAGCCTGGGTGTGGCCCGCCTACTCCCACAACTCTTAGTCATTGCACCAGTGATTGTAACCGCCAGGATATCATTTAACGAATATAACAGAGGGACAGCTCAGTTCACTTATTATGCCTACATGTAATTATAAGTATACTAATGCATTATTAGATCTTAATATTGCAATGACCTGAGATCTGATGGTGTCTGCAGCTGGAAAGAGCAGCCCGTTTACTGGCTGCATTGCGCTGCCCCCTTGCACACCTGCTAAGAGGGTTGTGCACTGGCCCTGAAAGCTTCACCCTTTAGTCCTTTCTCACTGCTTTGCAAAGTGCCTAGAATTGGTTCCATGAGCCTCAAGGCGCCTCGCTGCACCTTATAAGTAAGGCCGTGTACAGTCCGTTGACTGTCGGGATGGGCCGAAGATCACACTGTGAGATACACATGCCCGACAGAGAACTATGTGACACAGTCGTGCGAGATGCCTAAAGAGTCGGGGTTTGTTCAGACCGACAGTCGCTGCTCTGCCTGTACTGGGTGCTCAGACCGACACTTCCCGGAGTTTGTCTAGACTGAGGTTCTGTTTTGGTGGCTCGCCTTTTCCTATGACTGTTCGGTTTGTTCTGTTTCTGTTTGTTTAGACTGACAGGGGCTGCTCGGCCTGCCCTGTCTGTTTATTTGGACTGACAGGGACTGCTTGTCCTGTCCTGCCTCTGTATGTTTAGGCTGACCCTGACCTGACTGCTTGTCTTGTCCTACCTCTGCTTGTTTAGCCTGACAGCGACTGCTAGGCCTGTCCTACCTGTATCGCCAAGCAGACATTTGCAGCGTGGCCTGTCCTGTTTCTGTTTGTTTTGACTGGTACTGACTGTATGGTCTGTCCTGTCTCTGTTTCTTTAGACTGACAGTGACTGCTCGACCTGCCCTCCTGTCTCTGTTTCTGTAGACTGACAGGGGCTGCTCGGCCTGTCCCGTTTGTATCGCCAGGCAGACATTCCCAGCGTGGCCTGTCCTGCCTCTCTGACCCTGACACTAAGTATTAAAAGATCCGAGTGCTTTCCTTGCCTCGAGTTCCTTCATGCCAGCCTGCGCCCAGGATCACACGTCTCTCTGCGTGTGAGTGCAGGAGAGCCTGGCACACTTGAGGCGATCCGTCCCGGGGGTGCCCGCCCTGATCCTCCGCCCAGGAATGCACAGGTCATGGTGACCTCTGGACTGTGCAATGCCAGTCCCTTCTGACAGGGCACGCCCAGCGTTTGAGCCCATTGCTGCCTGGGATGTAGCGGCTTGTTCTCCGTCAGTGATGTCATCAATGATGTGAAAGGTGACGTGAGGTCATCTGGGATGTACTACGTCCATTATTTCTTCCTTGGCGTTCAGAACCGGGGTGTGTGGTATGCCCTGGCACCCGTCTCCCTGGCTGGGACTGTCTCCCTGCATGTGAGGAGAGGCGAGCACCGCTGGGGCCAACTGTGCCAGGGTGAGTGGCATGCCCTGGCACCCCCCTCGCTGACTGGGACTGTTTCCCTGCAAGTGAGGAAAGGTGAGCACCTCTGTAGCCATTTGTGCCAGGGTGTGAGGGCGCCCCTGGCGTCCTCCATCCAGGGTGGTATTACCTGCCTGCATGCCCAGGCACTAGAAGCTGGCATTTCTGCTCTAGCGCCCTGAAACCGGTCCCAGGATGCTTGTTTCCTGTCCAGGGAGGACCTGTCTTGGCAGTTCGGGCTGGACTGTTCCCATGAGGCACAGGGTCAAGACTGATTTGCATATGGCTGGGTCTAAACTGGGGTGGCATGGTGAGCAAAAGAACGATGGATTAAACCCAGATCTTTTGACTGGGGGAGAATGTTTGCATTGTCAGCACTCCGTCCATTACTTGTTTGCTGTAACACTGGTATAAATGTGTGGCATGCTTTGACATCCCCATCCCAGGTTGGTACTAGCCGCCTCATGTGACGGCAGGAGACTCTAGCACTTATATGATAGACCTGATGTGTGGCATGTCCTGCCATCCTCCTCCCGGGGTTTTACTACTCACCTAGAGGTGGGCGAGATGCTAAAGGCTTGAGGCAGGCTCGAGCATGTCAGACCCTGGCTCAGCTCGAGGTTCTGTTGG
Organism: Lissotriton helveticus; assembly: GCF_964261635.1. Taxonomy (NCBI): domain Eukaryota; kingdom Metazoa; phylum Chordata; class Amphibia; order Caudata; family Salamandridae; genus Lissotriton; species Lissotriton helveticus. The sequence continues at coordinate 1,591,415,867 of NC_136069.1, read as the reverse complement.
AACCACGAGCCCATGACAAGCCAAGCTTTCACGTCTCTGTTCTGCCCTCCTGCACAAAGAGGCAAAAACAAACCATTAACGTTTGAGGTAAGATGGAGAGACAAATAGATGCCGTTTAATGGTGGATTGGTGCGAAGCGAACCGAGAAAACCAGCATTAATCGAGGTGTCCCCGCTTAAAATGTGTGATCTTAGGCAAGATTTTATACCATGACCCTCTTTTTTTTTTTTTTTCTTTCTCACTATGGTTAACCTCTTCGATGAACAACAAGAAAACCTAGGGGTCTCTGTAGGAAGATACCATGGAAATTCCTATTTATTTAACCGGACGTCTACCTGAGTACATCTGGTTAGAGTCAAGACTCACAATTTAGAACAAGACACAAAATCTCAAATGGGGGCCACCAGTGATTTTAGATCAGCAAAATCTTGTTAGGATTCCCATCAAAGACTTGTGATGATCAATGTTATCATTTGGTCATCCTTAGGGTCGTGTGTCTCTGGATCATTGAGACAAAGATCGTACCCTATGGTGGGCAAGGGTTGCGACCCGTGATCACTGTTGGACCATATGATAATGATCTGATGGGTTATAGTGCAGTGCAGAAACACAAAAAGTGGTGGATTAAAATAGGATAGAGAACCTTAAAGAGAAATTTAATAGGCTCCCGGCCGTCATGAGTCACGGTGGGCGTGTGCTGATGACGGCCGGGAGCCGTCATGACCACGCCCGCGATTGGAATGTTCAGCACTGCGGCGGAATTCGCGCCGCAGTGATGAGGTTAATGAAAGCAGCTTCAAATACCTGTGTTCCAAATACCAGTTGCATAAAAAAAAATGTTGGGATTTATTACAATCAGTGGCGCTGGTAAGGAATGGTGGCGTGGGGTGAGCGAAGGTGGGAGGGGCGTTAGGAGGGGGAAAAAAGAGAAAAATTACCTGGTGGTCGCCAGCCGGTAGCTGACGCCTCTCCTCCAGCAGGAACCAGGAAGCACACAGTCTTCCAGAATCCCCTGACCAATCACAACGCTGCCTTACAGCAGCGCTGTGACTGGTCTGAGTGCCGTGGTTCGGCGTGCAGAGAGGGACTTGGGGGGGCTGTGCATGTTTTTCACCCAAGCTGTACAATACAGCCTGTGGAGAACATGCACTAGTGTGCATGACTGTTTGGCCCGCCCGAGGCAGCCGGCCAAACCATCAAACCGGTGCACAGACATAATATCGACTCCAAAATATCGACTGGAAAGAATATCGAGTTGTAAATATCGTTTGGAGAAAATATCGACTAGACAGAATATCGACAGTCAAAATATCGTTTTTAAGGTAAGTGAAGTAATATCGACTGTAAATAATATAGACAGTGAAAATATCCAAGTATATAATCTAGATAGTAAAAAATATAGTTTTTTAAATAATATTTAATTATTTATAGTGTTTTATGTTATATTATATGTGAAAAGTGTCATTTTTTTTAATTATTATTTTTAATTAATAATTTTTTTAAATTATTGTGTAATTTTATTCTGTAGCGGGTTGTGGGTTTATAGGGGAATAGGGTGGGAAGTAATTTAATTATAATAAATTAAATATGTAAATTTATTAATTGGTAGTAATAATTAATTAATTGGTAATTAAATAATATATGTTAATTATTTACAATTAAATTGGTAATTAATTTAATTGATTAATTGCTAATTATGTAAATTAAAATAATGTATTTTCTGTAGCGGGTTGTGGGTTTATAGGGGAATAGGGTGGGAAGTAATTTAATTATAATTAATTAAATATGTAAATTTAATAATTGGTAGTAATATTTAAATCATTGTAAATTAAAAAATATTTTTTAATTAATTAAAATGTAATTGGCAATTACTTTAATTTAATTGATTAATTGCTAATTATGTTAAATTAAAGGGGTATTTTTAGGGTTCAGGGTCAGTTTTCAGTTTTTGGGCAAAGGGGTATTTTTAGGGTTCAGGGTCAGTTTTCAGTTTTTGGGCAAAGGGGTATTTTTAGGGTTCAGGGTCAGTTTTCAGTTTTTGGGTAAAGGGGTATTTTTAGGGTTCAGGGTCAGTTTTCAGTTTTTGGGCAAAGGGGTATTTTTAGGGTTCAGGGTCAGTTTTCAGTTTTTGGGCAAAGGGGTATTTTTAGGGTTCAGGGTCAGTTTTCAGTTTTTGGGCAAAGGGGTATTTTTAGGGTTCAGGGTCAGTTTTCAGTTTTTGGGCAAAGGGGTATTTTTAGGGTTCAGGGTCAGTTTTCAGTTTTTGGGCAAAGGGGTATTTTTAGGGTTCAGGGTCAGTTTTCAGTTTTTGGGCAAAGGGGTATTTTTAGGGTTCAGGGTCAGTTTTCAGTTTTTGGGTAAAGGGGTATTTTTAGGGTTCAGGGTCAGTTTTCAGTTTTTGGGTAAAGGGGTATTTTTAGGGTTCAGGGTCAGTTTTGGGTTTTTGGGGTACATATACAATATTGCCTATTTAATTAAATTTTGTTACTATATATATATGTTTTAAGAAATATGATGAATTTTTTTTATTTTTTTACTTTCATTAATTATTTAATTATTAAAAGTTATTTTAAGTATTGTTAATTATATTTTAGTAATTAATTTTTTATATTAATGTAATTAAACATTGTTTTTAGTAAAGTCGATATTTTTTACAACGATATTTTTGTACTTACCTGTTTGTAGATTGGAACTCGATATTTTGACTGTCGATATTTTGTCAACGATATTTTGGGTAGTCGATATTCTTTCAGTCGATATTCTGTCAGTGATCCCATCAAACCATCAAGCACACTTTAAGTGGAGCAGCAACCATTCCTCCTCCTGCCTCGACGTCGGGGGAGCCTGGCCCGCCCGCCCTAACAACATGGCTGCAGTGCAACTGCCATACTAAAAATAAAATGATATTAACATTCTGTTATTATGATTTCATTATTCCGTTGTACTGCTTTAAAGTAGTGGGGCGATGCTCCTCCGCCTTCGTGGAGGAGCTCCCCTGATTACAAATATACGCGCTATTTATCGCGCTTGGTAAATAATGATACCACGGAGATAAATAGCACCTATTACAAGCTTCTGCTGAATAATATGTGGATTTTAATGGGTAACGGATCAAGATCTGCATTATATGGTAATTACTGTATGGTTTTCCTCCGATTAAATATCTGCATGTTTGACCTGCTGAAAGTTAACAAAGGTTGAGGGTTTTAACACTGGATGCATTAAATAACACTCAACTCGTAATTACGACCACGCACCGGTCGGAAAAAAAACAACCGACTCCTAATCAAGCCCATTGTGTTTGATGTAATGGACTTTAATGTTTTAGCTACAAGAATCAGGGCCACGTGCAGGGTTCACGTGACAACCGCTGTGCCTCGTAGACCACTAATGGCACTGCCGCCACAGTGGGGGAAGGGGGAGGGGGCTTAATTGCTCCTGTTTTAAAACTATTATTTTGAATGGATACTTCTCAGTGCAAATGGACGCATTAATGTCAAAGCTTTCACATGTGAAATAAATACACTCTTTTTTTCATCATATTTTATGTGATGTTTGTTGTATGATTTACATGGCAAACATTTTCAGGGCTCGGCTCGTTCACGGGTTCAGAGAGCTGAGCTAGACCCTTAGCTCGGCTCCGCTTGGCTCGCCCTGCTAATCTGTTGGCTCGCCCACCTCCATGTGAGGAGAGCAAGGCCGGACTGGCCATAGCGGGCACCGGGCAATCCCCCGGTGCGCCACACGGGTGGGGGGACGGTTTGGGGCCCCTGGGGGCCATGTTTGTTACAAGGCCGCTGCGAAATCGGCCCTGTAACAAAATCGGCCGAACACCCGCCCTGGCACAGAGCTCGGCGGCACCCACACCTCCTGGGGGTGGGGGGGCCGAGCACTTTGCCAAGGCCGGTTTTGGTTCCCAGTCCGCCCCTGGAGGAGAGGCTTGCACTTCTAGAGCCACACGTGCCAGGGTTTGTTGCATGCCCTATATTCCTGCCCGTCCAGGCAGAAAAAGCTAGTACTTCTAGGCTAGTAAGGATGTGTGGCATGCCTTGGCATGCTCCTCACAAGGTGGTACTATCTCTCGCCGTGTGACGTCAGAAGAATCCGGCTCTTCTATGATAGGGTGGGTGGCATGTCCTGGCATCTTCCTCCCAGGGTGGTACGATCTATCTCCCTGTATATGAGGGCCAAAGAGGCTGGCCCTGCTAAAGAAATCTGTGCCAGGGTGCGAATGCACCTCATGTGTCACTGCAGCGACTGACGTAATCTACACTGCCAGCCACGTCTCCTGGTACCTCGAGGGAGTTTCCCTGACGGGCGATAGATCGGTGAAGCTAATCTCAGCGAGCGAGAAGTCACTATAATGTTAAATCTGAAAGAAAAATGTTCACATGACCGTCGAGTTTGTAAATGGCTCAAGTAATCCTCAAAGCTCTTTGCAATAGGCGTCGAGAGGCGGAGATGCCTTCATGGCTGCGTCACTAGACGGGTAATGACCCTCTGTGTCACGGTGACCCAGAATGCAGTTCTACTGACTAGGCCTGTTTCCGCGTGCCCACAGCCTGGCAGACGTCAGATCTGACTGCCTCTATTATTACATCTGCATCACCTCAATAAATGAATTGATGTATGCCCTGCTTTGATGCCAGGCGAGCTCAACCTCACGGTGCCCTGGCAGGACAGGAATTATGGAAGCCGCGAATGAGAGACAACACGACTGCTGAAGAGCCCGCCTTAAAGGGTGGGCCGGACTGGGAACCGAAACAGGCCCTGGCATACTGCTAGGCTGGCCCCCACTGGAGGGAGGGGGGGGGGGGGGGTGCAGCCGAGATGTTTGTGAGGACTGGTTTCGGCCGATTTTGTTAGAGGGGGCCGATATTGACAACCCCGGTAACAAAAACGGCCCCCCAGGGGCACAAAAACAGCCTCCACCCTGGCGGCCCTCCTGGGAAACGCCTGGTGCCCGCTATGGCCAGTCCAGCCCTGCTTAGAGGGAGGACTCGCAGAGGTGTGTGTAAGTGGCGCAGGAGGCCTGCCGGGTCCTGAGAGCTAAGCATGCTGAACTCTTCTGCGATAAGCGCTAAACACTTGAGGTTGGAGGGGACGAACTAAAACCACACAGCACGCAAGCAGTCTGCTTAAGACCTATTATTTTCAGGCTCCAAGCTAGGCGCCATGAGGCACATGTACTATGGTTTTTAACGGTTACAAACGGAGATTCAGGCCATTTGTGACCGCTAAAAAGGATTGTAGCATGTATCAACAAAATAGGGTTTGCCCATCGCTATTAGTAAAGGCATGCCAGGAGCATCCCTTCCTAATAGTGAGTTGCAGGGGGATGTACAATTTTGTTCTGCAACTGGAATGCGGTTGCAAAACAATCGCAGTTCACAGCCTACTTCAAGTAGGTGGTTAGCTACTCGTAAATGGGAAGGGGTCCTCATGGGGCCCTTTACCCTTTGTGATTGGCAGCGAAAACACCTACTGTTCAAAACTGAAACGTTTCATTTTTAGGTTTTGCGTGCACAGAGCTTGCACTATGCTTGAGATATCTATTGTTTTTTTATATAATCTTAAAAGGGACTTGCATCCTGCCTCTTCTCTTTCCTGGCTTCTCATTGGTTCCTGTGTGTGCTACTTACTTTTTCTCCATTTCTTTTGGCTGTAGCATATTTTCCTGCATTTACCACTGCTTGTTCCTCCTCTGCTTCTCTTATCAGTTTCCCGTATCCAAAATACTGTTAACATTTGCTTTGATGGAACTATTTTTTCATAAATTTTTGCCTCTTTTTGCTTTTTACTCTTACAGCATATTTATATAAAATTGCATTGCTTTCCTTCTTCCAGACGATGATTGACGAAAATAGCTCTTTATTCATTGCCAGTGCGAAACCAATGCATTACCTATGCTTGTTGTTTTTGAAACGCATCTCGTTTTCCTTTAAGAAAAACAGGCTCCTTTAAAAAAAAAAAAGTTGCTTTATTTAAAAAGCAAACACAGACATGGAGTTCTGCTGTACCCAGCAGGACACCATCCGGGTATTATTGCCAATTCCAAATAGGTCGTAAATTGAGACCTGCCTCATGAATATTGATGAGCAAGGTCATTCACGACCCTATTGGGAATCGCAAAATGTGTTTGAGACACATTCGTATATCGCCTTATGCTACGCGAGTTGCTAAAATTTGCAATTGTGAGTCGCAAAAAGAAACGGTCGTACCTGTGGCCCCAAAATGTAAGTTTTTTTTTTTTTTTTTTAACAATTTACAATTAGGAAATTGGAATTCCTGATGTAAGAAATTTTACGAACTTCAGACAGTGATTCCGAATGGGGTAGCAAATAGACCTACCTGCCCTCATGAATATTACTGGAGTAGATCGCAATTTGCAACCCATTAGGATTTGCAACCATCACAGGGATGGTGGCCTGCTGGGGTCAGCAGATCACCATGTCTGTGATTGCATTTTAATAAAGCAATCTTTTTTTTTTTAATGCAGCTCGTTTTCATTGAAGGAAAACAGGATGCGTTTTAAACGTTAATGTTTTATTTTTTACGAGCATGCAGTGGTTGCTCGTCCCCCGTGCCTACTGTTAAAAAATAAATATTTGTTTCAACATTCACAAAAGGGTCTGTGAGGACCTGTTCCCATTTGCGAATGGTTACCACCACCCATGAGGTGTCAGTAAACTATAAACGTTTGTGACTGTAATTCGGTCACAAAACATTCATACATAGCACTGCAATTCATTGTTTGGAAGGGATGCCCTAAACTCGGACATTCTGAATGTCCGAATCGCAATTTGTGTTTTGTACATATGAAAAAGCATTTATGCAGTTAGAAACAGCCAGATTCTGTGAATCGGGTTATTTCCGACTGTAAAAATGCATTTGTACACATGGCGCCTGGCATGTGTGAAGTTTCAGTCAAATGCTTCGCAAATTTGGTGAGTTAAAAAAAGCACAAAAAGGCGATGTGTGACAGCGGTAAAATGCTGCCACTCATAGCCGCTAGGCCGTTGCCGCTACTCGGCAGCCCGCACAGTTTTAAGGACTCAGTGATGGAGAATGGCTGGTGCGCGGTTGCT